>NW_025228575.1:0-1385 GCF_018294505.1 Triticum aestivum | reverse complement strand
ACTTCAATTCCCTGTGGAGTAACAACATAGCCAAGAAAAGATACTCGGTCGGTGCAAAAGGTGCACTTCCCAAGGTTACCAAACAAACGTGCTTCACGTAGAGCAATAAAAACAGCACGTAAATGTTCCAAATGTTCTTCCAAAGATCTGCTATAAATCAGTATGTCATCAAAGTAAACTACCACAAATCGTCCAATGAAAGCACGTAAAACTTCGTTCATTAATCTCATGAAAGTACTAGGTGCATTAGTTAACCCAAAAGGCATGACTAACCACTCATATAATCCAAACTTAGTTTTAAATGCTGTTTTCCATTCATCTCCCAATTTCATACGAATTTGGTGGTAGCCACTACGCAAATCAACTTTGGAGAATATTGTAGAACCACTCAATTCATCAAGCATATCATCTAGCCTAGGAATAGGATGACGATAACGAATAGTAATATTATTAATGCCTCTACAATCAACACACATACGTGATGTACCATCCTTTTTCGGCACTAGAATAATAGGAACAGCACAAGGACTAAGGGATTCGCGTATATAACCTTTGTCGAGAAGCTCTTGTACTTGGCGCATAATCTCCTTCGTTTCCTCTGGATTGGTACGGTATGGTGCACGGTTTGGCAGTGAAGCACCGGGAATTAAGTCAATCTGATGCTCAATCCCTCGAATAGGCGGTAATCCCGGTGGCACGTCTTGTGGAAAGACGTCAGCGAACTCCTGCAAAATGTTAGTGACAGCAGGAGGCAAAGAGGAAGGCACGTCCTCGAATGAAAATAATGCCTCTTTGCACACAAAAGCATAGCAAACAGATTTGCCGAAATCTAGCTCATCAATATCAGATTTGGTGGCAAATAAACATGCACTTTTCAATTTAATTTCAGAAGCAACACTAGATGGTTTATTGTTAGGCTTCATTTGTTGCTCAAATTCTTTTGCCACAATCTGATTTTCACTCTTATTCGTCTCCTGTTTTGCTTTATTAGCTCTATTAATATCATCTTTCAAAATGGAATTAGGAGTCATAGGAAGCAAAGTAATATTTTTATCCTTATGAACAAGAGTATAGTGATTGTTTCTACCATGGTGTACAGAATTTTTATCAAATTGCCATGGTCTACCAAGTAATAAGGAACATGCTTGCATAGGTACCACATCACAATCAACATAATCAGCATATGTAGAGATACTAAAATGCACACGAACAGTACGTGTTACCTTAACCTTGCCGCTGTTGTTGAACCATTGGATGTAGTAAGGATGTGGATGTGGTCTTGTGGTGAGAGAAAGCTTCTCCACCATCTCCATGCTAGCCAAGTTATTGCAGCTCCCTCCGTCTATTATGACGCGCACAGAACGTTCCTTCACAACTCCCTTGGT
>NW_025228574.1:46361-46910 GCF_018294505.1 Triticum aestivum | reverse complement strand
TCTTCTTATTCTTATTCTTCTTATTCTCCTTCTTCTTCTTCTTCTTATTCTTATTCTTATTCTTATTCTTCTTATTCTCCTTCTTATTCTCCTTCTTATTGTGACGCCCGGGTAATTAAGCTACAGTGATCCTCTGCTAATGGTGCCACGTCACCTCGTTTATAGTTGCTAATCTCGAGTTAGTTCGAAACCGATTCAAATTCAAATTCAAAAACAGGCAAACAATAAAAGTTTTCAAATATTAAAACTAAAATGTTCGGAGTGAACCAAATATTGCATAGATAATTATGGTGGAGAAACCACACTTTTATAAAATGTTTAGATACTGTTAAATGAATAAAAGAGTAGCAAAAACAATTATTTTAATGCTTTAAAAATAATAAACATTTTCAAAACTAAATTGTTATAAGTATTAAACTATTGTGGCAGTGGCATAATTTGTAAAATCCTATTTAGGTGCCACTTTGGTAATTTACTAAAACTAAAATAATAGGAAACTAAAAGAAAGCAAAGTATAAAAAAAACAGAAAACAAAACTAACAAAAAAAA
>NW_025228574.1:44094-46095 GCF_018294505.1 Triticum aestivum | reverse complement strand
TGTGACGCCCCCGATTTAATCGTACACTAATCATGCACGCAAATGTGTACGATCAAGATCAGGGACTCACGGGAAGATATCACAACACAACTCTACAAATAAAATAAGTCATACAAGCATCATAATACAAGCCAGGGGCCTCGAGGGCTCGAATACAAGTGCTCGATCATAGACGAGTCAGCGGAAGCAGCAATATCTGAGTACAGACATAAGTTAAACAAGGTGCCATAAGATGGCTAGCACAAACTAGGATACAGATCGAAAGAGGAGCAGGCCTCCTGCCTGGGATCCTCCTAGGTCACTCCTGGTCGTCATCAGCGGGCAGCACGTAGTAGTAGGCACCTCCGGTGTAGTAGGGGTCGTCGTCGACGGTGACGTCTGGCTCCTGGAATCCAGCATCTGGTTGCGACAACCAGGTAGAAGGGAAAGGGGAAAAGAGGGAGAAAAGCAACCGTGATGTGACGCCCCCGATTTAATCGTACACTAATCATGCACGCAAATGTGTACGATCAAGATCAGGGACTCACGGGAAGATATCACAACACAACTCTACAACTAAAATAAGTCATACAAGCATCATAATACAAGCCAGGGGCCTCGAGGGCTCGAATACAAGTGCTCGATCATAGACGAGTCAGCGGAAACAGCAATATCTGAGTACAGACATAAGTTAAACAAGTGGCCATAAGATGGCTAGCACAAACTGGAATATAGATCGAAAGAGGCGCAGGCCTCCTGCCTGGGATCCTCCTAAACTACTCCTGGTCGTCGTCAGCGGGCTGCACGTAGTAGTAGGCACCTCCGGTGTAGTAGTAGTCGTCGTCGACGGTGGCGTCTGGCTCTTGGACTCCAACATCTGGTTGCGACAACCAGAAAGAAGGGAAAGGGGGAAAAGGGGGGAGAAAGCAACCGTGAGTACTCATCCAAAGTACTCGCAAGCAAGGAACTACACTACATATGCAAGGGTATATGTGTAAGGAGGCATATCAGTGGACTGAACTGCAGAATGCCGGAATAAGAGGGGGATAGCTAATCCTGTCGAAGACTACGCTTCTGGCAGCCTCCGTCTTGCAGCATGTAGTAGAGAGTAGATTGAAGTCCTCCAAGTAGCATCTCCAAGTAGCATCTCCAAGCAGCATCGCATAGCATAATCCTACCCGGCAATCCTCTCCTCGTCGCCCTGCGGAAAAGCGATCACCGGGTGGTCTGTGGAACTTGGAAGGGTGTGTTTTATTAAGTATCCGGTTCTAGTTGTCATAAGGTCAAGGTACAACTCCAAGTCGTCCTGTTACCGAAGATCACGGCTATTCGAATAGATTAACTTCCCTGCAGGGGTGCACCACATAGCCCAACACGCTCGATCCCATTTGGCCGGACACACTTTCCTGGGTCATGCCCGGCCTCGGAGGATCAACACGTCGCAGCCCCACCTAGGCAAAACAGAGAGGTCAACACGCCGGTCTAAACCTAAGCGCACAGGGGTCTGGGCCCATCGCCCATAGCACACCTGCACGTTGCGTGGGCGGCCGAAAACAGACCTAGCCTAGTGGCGTTCCAGTCCAATTCGGCGCGCGCCGCTCCGTCGCTGACGTCTGAAGTGCTTCGGCTGATACCACGACGTCGGGATACCCATAACTACTCCCACGTAGATGGTTAGTGCGTATAGGCTCGTAGCCAGACTCAGATCAAATACCAAGATCTCGTTAAGCGTGTTAAGTATCCGCGAACGCTGAACAGGGCCAGGCCCACCTGTCTCCTAGGTGGTCTCAACCTGCCCTGTCGCTCCGCCACAAAGTAACAGTCGAGGGCCGTCGGGAACCCAGGCCCACCTCTACCGGGATGGAGCCACCTGTCCTTTCAGCCCCCTCGTCAGAATCACTTGCGGGTACTCAATGAGCTGACCCGACTTTAGTCACCATCTGTATAGTATGTATGTATGTATAGTATATACCCGTGATCACCTCCCAAGTGATCACGGCCCGATAGTATAGCAAGGCAGAC
>NW_025228574.1:43391-43660 GCF_018294505.1 Triticum aestivum | reverse complement strand
GTATAGAGAAGAGTAGGCGATATTTGGTGATCAAGGGGGGGGCTTGCCTGGTTGCTCTGGCAAGAGAGAGGGGTCGTCAACTCCGTAGTCGAACTGGTCAACAGCAGCGTCGGCCTCGTAGTCTACCGGAGAGAAGAGGGGGAAGAAATAATGAATACAGAGCAAACAAAGCATCACAAAATATAACAAGGCAATACGCGGTGTTCGGTGTGCCCTAACGCGGTAGTAGGTGATACCGGTGAAGGGGGAAAACATCCGGGAAAGTATTC
>NW_025228574.1:42058-42539 GCF_018294505.1 Triticum aestivum | reverse complement strand
CGGTGTTTCGTGTTTTCGGGCAGAGGAGCCGGAGGGGGAAAGTTGCGGGTTCGATAGGTTAGAGGGGTGTGGCGGACGAACGGACTGCGTATCCGGAATCGTCTCGTCGTTCTGAGCAACTTTCATGTTGAAAATATTTTAATCCGAGTTACGGATTAAAAGATATGATTTTTGAAAGATTTTAATAATTTTGGAATTTAAATATTTATTTAATTAATTCGAAAAAAGGTATTTATGACGTCAGCATGATGTCATGCTGACGTCAGCAGTCAACAGGGTTGACTGAGTCAACCCTGACATGTGGGTCCAGTGGGACCCACCTGTCATTCTCTATTTAATTTAATTAGGGTTTAGGTTAATCTAATTATGATTAACTAACTTAATTAATTCATTAACTATTTTAACTATTAATTAATTAATTGTTAATTAATTAATTATTTATATATTTATTTTTATTATACATATTTTTTTATATATATAT
>NW_025228574.1:41783-42033 GCF_018294505.1 Triticum aestivum | reverse complement strand
AAACCGTTCTGGGGCGGGGGCCCCACATGTCTGTGGCCCATAGGGGCCCTATCGGTTCGGGCGTGCGTGCGTTCGGGTTCGGGCGCAACGGGGTGCCCCGTTCGGGTGCACGCCCAGGGGCACTCGGGCGTGGGCACGGGTGGCCACGGCGGGGCACGTCGCCGGCCAGGGATGGGCGCAGGGGCGCATCCCGCCCAGTGCGGGTGAGGTTGCCGGCAGCAGGGCGGCGGTGCCGGCGTGTGGCGAGGGG
>NW_025228574.1:33809-41516 GCF_018294505.1 Triticum aestivum | reverse complement strand
GGGGAATGGGTTAGGGTTTGCCGACCGGGGGAGGGGGGATAAGGGAGTGAGGGGGTGGACCGGGCCAGGGGGGCTGGCCGGCTGGGCCAGGTGGGCTTGGCCCAGTTGGGCCAGGGGGGGTTCTTTCTCTTTTTCCTTTTTTTTTGTTATGTTTCCTTTTCTTCTTTTGTTTTTATTCTATTTCTTTTCTGTTTTCTTTTATTTTAGTTTTATAAAATTACCACTAGTGCCTAATTTGTATTAACCAATAAACTACTACGAGATTAATTCTTAACGCATAATAAAATAGTGTTAGCATTTTATAAATTCAATAGGCCTTTGTTTAATTGTCTTCACTATTGTTTTAATTGTTTTAGGGCCTTTAAACATTTTATCAAAGTTTGGTTGCTCCACCATAATTATCTATGCAATATTTGGTTCACTCCGAACATTTTAGTTTTAATATTTGAAAACTTTTATTGTTTGCCTATTTTTGAATTTGAATTTGAATCGGTTTCGAACTAACTTGAGATCAGCAACTATAAACGAGGTGACGTGGCACCATTAGCAGAGGATCACTGTAGCTTAATTACCCGGGCGTCACAATTCTCCTCCACTACAAGAAATCTCGTCCCGAGATTTAAGCGGTGGAGTAAGGGGGCGAAGGTGTTGGTAGCGAAAAACCTAACGAGTCTTCTCGGTCTTGGTTGCTCTTCTCGAAGTGGTTGATCCATTACATTGATGTCTTTATTTCTTTATTCCAAAGCATCATGATGAAGTTGTCGTCCTTTCTTCGGGGAACTCCATCGTACTTACGAATAGGTAAGGGGCAGCTCTACAATGATAGGATGTTATAAGGGAAATTCATCTGGGGTATCCCAGGAATAAACATATGAGTAGCTCTCGAGTTGAACAAATGACACACATCGAAAGCAAAGTAAGACGGTGTAATAAGAGGTTTCAAGCGGATAGGCAATCGTTCATTGCCTGAAGCAGAGTGCGAAAGGGGTTCAGAGCAACGAGAATAAGTATTGTGTCCGATACCAGAATAGATCAATAGGCAAGTGGCCCGTGAATTACATACAAAGTCAAGCACGAGGAATAACGCTGACAATAGGGTGTACAGGAGAGTCAGGTTTCGATCCTGTGGAACTGTGGGTTATGGGCCCACCATGTGGGTAAAAAAAAAAATTTAGGAAGGGTGTTGTGATCATGCACGATCATGATAGCAATGCAGGTCAGAGGAAAGCCTGTCAGTTATGTCAATGTCAACATCGGTACCAAGGGCGAGGGACGAAGAGAACTATTTTCCTACTCGTTGAACGAGGCGGTCCAATAGGCAAAGTTCTCGTCCATCGGTGGTTACCGAAATGTCATCAACAAAAGAAACAGGGTCTTACTGACCGAGTTGTACACCAAGGTGTTTGCACAAGTAGGGAATTATTATTGTTTATATCATATAGATTATAGAAAGGGTTTAAATAAACCAATGGAAAGGAAGGTGATTTCCAGGTTTAATCAAAACAATGGGGAGGAAGATGTGTATACACACATATTACAGGGGTATATCCTTCCCTAGGTCAAGCGGGGCATGATATCCATGATAGGATATGACGTAGAAAACTCCTTAGGTAGGGGAGAGAAATTTCATGATATTACCCATACAGCGGTGTTTGGATAATTGGGCAGGAAACATTTAACATTGGGCTTCAAATGTTCTTTTTGAAAATTGGAGTACCATAGACATGCTTCGAGATAGCATTGACAAGGTCTTCAGGTGAAGATCAGACTTTGGAAACACGAAGGATCCATCAGGAATAACTTGTACAGTAAGTCTTACAATTTCCTCATGGGTGAATGGATAACCTTGCTGAAAAGGAATCTATAATGATAGGTCCTCCAGCCGGGGGGGGGGGGTGCTAGGCATGACATCATGTTAGCGGGTCATCAAAAGATCAACATCATAACTCTTGGAAAGGTGTCCCGACCCTCATATCTGACCGAGATTCAGATCCGATTGGTGTCAGGATACCTCAGACTTAGGATACCTGAGAAGAAAGGGTGCAACGCAAATTGACGAGATGACATTGTAAGATTCTCGGGAAATGAACTATGGGAACGGGTTCCTGAAGCAATAGTTCATCATTAAACCAAGTTGAGGATGAGGAGGTGGTTGATGGCTCGGCGATAATCCATCGAGATTTCTTACAAGATGGATTTCCACAATTATGTGAACAAGGAGATAACATTTGTCAGATCAACTGATATAAGGAAGTATGCTCGAGGAAAACATACACAATTAAACACTGGTTGAAGGGTGCGCCCGAAGTACGGGTTGGGTTACACGACCAATGTTAGAACGGTGATTCAATTAGCGAAGGACTTAGAATGAACTATCGATCATTAACTTCAAAGCAATAGGGTTGCTAGAAGTGCATAATCCAAACAACACCGTTCACTTGTGGGTACCCCGGTTGGAATCAACACGAGGACCAAGAAAGAATGGTGATGGTGAGAAGTATCATTATAGCAAGAATTCTTAAGAGGTGGAGTAATCCTCACAACATTCTTAACATCAAAGATGGTAATACTCCGCGGTAGAATATAACATAAGTTGGATAGCAAGGAACTCAAGGTACAACACAATACAGGAACAAGTTTTGTGTTGGAGGGAATGCAATAATGTTATCGCTGATAACACCAATCATCGAGGGCAAGGATGGTATTTCTCATCATGATTTCAATAGATCTCTTGGAAGAGCTCAGAATGTTGATGATATTCACGACACATTTGTCGCGAGAGTTCATGAAGATGTAATCGATCGGTGATGACATCAAGTCAAAGTAATGATAAAGTGAAAGGTTATTGGAACCAAGGGTACGACACAAACTCGAAACCAAGCTTGTTGTTCAAGGCGAAATGATATGACGATGATGATCGACGTAAGGTTAGTTCATCGTCGAAAATTGTGCTCCGGGAAGAAGGACCGGGTAGCACAGTTAAAATTAGCTCGATAATGATATAGCCGATCAGGCTAGGAATGACTTGAAGGATTAATAAATTTGTAAGCAGTGATGGGTTCAAATACTTGTTGAATCGCAATGCGAACTCGATTCAGTTATCGGTGTCTTTGAGTGTATAATAACTCAGAGCCCATGAAAAATTGTAATCATTGAGTATGTAGTACTTGATGAAGAACTCATAAGGAGTTATGCAGTTCCAAGATAATCTCGAGATACCAGGGGGTAATACTCGACGGTAGTCTAAAGTAGAGCTTAGACTGGGGTATTGCTCTAAAGAAGGTAAGTGCTTAAACTTGCACGAGAAATGGTATTTCAAGGAGATCATGGTCGGAACCACGATTGCAAAAGGCCAAATCCCAGATATAAGAACTTATACCAAGGGAATAATTAATTTAAAAGAAGCTTTAATGATAAGATCTACATCATGTCCATGGGCATGAACACAAGTTCAAGGTCGACTCCCACTTCCTCAATACATAATCTTTCATTCACTTCTCGCCTTCAACGAAATCGTGTGTTGAAATTTTATCTGACATAACACTAGTAGAGTATGACCCGTAGTAGTTTCCGGGTTCACACAGTTTAGAGAAGGCATATGTCCAACCCATCGGGCCTCTTAGGAACATATACCACAAACTTCAGGAGTATATAACACAAGCTCGATAGCAGAGCATGGTTGACAAAGCAGGGGATACAATTTACCAGAGGCGGTATACATCCTAGGAAAGGCTCAAGGTTATTGGATATGAAGGACATTGTCGGATAAAATCCAACAAAGGATCTGGGGTGAGTATCGGCACACAACCAGAGGAAGAAGAATGCACGGGCATCATATTATAGAACATCGGAATAATTCGATGCTTAGATAATAAAGGAATTTCGATTTCCAAAACAAAGGATCAGAAGCAGTCGCTCTGATCAAGGATGGATAAGTTGGATATACCAGAGGCACAATTGACGACAAATAGTTTGGTCGAGAACCAGCTCATGTTCAAAAATGATGTCTGAGCCGGAAGGATAATTTAGAAGGGTTGATAGATGATTGTGTACATTCGCACACATGCTGAATCAATAGGATCAAAATGACGGTGCCTAAGGATACTAACGAATATTGCCAGACATATGGAAAGCATCCATAATGCAAGCAGACAAGTATTGCAGAGCAATAAGCTATTAAGGATTTTTGGAGGATCAATTAGTATTTCGAAGACCATTGTGAAACACATGAACAACTTGGGGATGAGCGGATACTCGATAAGTGCGGGAATTATCCATAGGGGTATTCAGGTGACAAAGAACAGCAAGGCGATAAGCTCAAAGGGTTATCGAAACAACGACGAGTGTTTCGAGGTATCTGGTAATAACAAGACCAACTGGGGATGAATGTAAGAATAACAACTGCAAGTGGTTATCCATAAGGGTTGACGATGGAAGGGGAATTGCAAATGCGATGAACATAAGTTCTCGGGTTAACAGCGGAGAGTATCTTCACGGTCTTCTGGTGCAGCAGACGATCATCAGTAACAAGGGGCTCTCCGGGTGAAAGTGATAACGAGATCCTATTGTTAGATTTAGTAAACTTCATTTAACCCGAATAGAGGAGAGATCAGAGTCCCAGAGTAAAGGTCGAGGAGTAAAAGATCCTACTACCACCCAATGGCGACGTGTGCCCGTAAGACACACAGCCATGTTAGTAAAAGTTTTGCAATGTCTAGACTCAACTTCGGCCAAGGAGTTGGAAGAGGGATTCCTACAGGCAGTCGGCTCTGATACCAACTTGTGACGCCCCCGATTTAATCGTACACTAATCATGCACGCAAATGTGTACGATCAAGATCAGGGACTCACGGGAAGATATCACAACACAACTCTACAACTAAAATAAGTCATACAAGCATCATAATACAAGCCAGGGGCCTCGAGGGCTCGAATACAAGTGCTCGATCATAGACGAGTCAGCGGAAACAGCAATATCTGAGTACAGACATAAGTTAAACAAGTGGCCATAAGATGGCTAGCACAAACTGGAATATAGATCGAAAGAGGCGCAGGCCTCCTGCCTGGGATCCTCCTAAACTACTCCTGGTCGTCGTCAGCGGGCTGCACGTAGTAGTAGGCACCTCCGGTGTAGTAGTAGTCGTCGTCGACGGTGGCGTCTGGCTCTTGGACTCCAACATCTGGTTGCGACAACCAGAAAGAAGGGAAAGGGGAAAAAGGGGGGAGAAAGCAACCGTGAGTACTCATCCAAAGTACTCGCAAGCAAGGAACTACACTACATATGCAAGGGTATATGTGTAAGGAGGCATATCAGTGGACTGAACTGCAGAATGCCGGAATAAGAGGGGGATAGCTAATCCTGTCGAAGACTACGCTTTTGGCAGCCTCCGTCTTGCAGCATGTAGTAGAGAGTAGATTGAAGTCCTCCAAGTAGCATCTCCAAGTAGCATCTCCAAGCAGCATCGCATAGCATAATCCTACCCGGCAATCCTCTCCTCGTCGCCCTGCGGAAAAGCGATCACCGGGTGGTCTGTGGAACTTGGAAGGGTGTGTTTTATTAAGTATCCGGTTCTAGTTGTCATAAGGTCAAGGTACAACTCCAAGTCGTCCTGTTACCGAAGATCACGGCTATTCGAATAGATTAACTTCCCTGCAGGGGTGCACCACATAGCCCAACACGCTCGATCCCATTTGGCCGGACACACTTTCCTGGGTCATGCCCGGCCTCGGAGGATCAACACGTCGCAGCCCCACCTAGGCAAAACAGAGAGGTCAACACGCCGGTCTAAACCTAAGCGCACAGGGGTCTGGGCCCATCGCCCATAGCACACCTGCACGTTGCGTGGGCGGCCGAAAACAGACCTAGCCTAGTGGCGTTCCAGTCCAATTCGGCGCGCGCCGCTCCGTCGCTGACGTCTGAAGTGCTTCGGCTGATACCACGACGTCGGGATACCCATAACTACTCCCACGTAGATGGTTAGTGCGTATAGGCTCGTAGCCAGACTCAGATCAAATACCAAGATCTCGTTAAGCGTGTTAAGTATCCGCGAACGCTGAACAGGGCCAGGCCCACCTGTCTCCTAGGTGGTCTCAACCTGCCCTGTCGCTCCGCCACAAAGTAACAGTCGAGGGCCGTCGGGAACCCAGGCCCACCTCTACCGGGATGGAGCCACCTGTCCTTTCAGCCCCCTCGTCAGAATCACTTGCGGGTACTCAATGAGCTGACCCGACTTTAGTCACCATCTGTATAGTATGTATGTATGTATAGTATATACCCGTGATCACCTCCCAAGTGATCACGGCCCAATAGTATAGCAAGGCAGACTGACAAGAATGTAGGGCCAATGATGATAAACTAGCATCCTATACTAAGCATTTAGGATTGCAGGTAAGGTATCAACAGATGTAGCGACAATGTCAGGCTATGCATCAGAATAGGATTAACGAAAGCAGTAACATGCTACACTACTCTAATGCAAGCAGTATAGAGGAGAATAGGCGATATCTGGTGATCAAAGGGGGGGCTTGCCTGGTTGCTCAGACAAGGAGGGGTCGTCGGTGACGTAGTCGTACTCGGTGGCATCAGCGTCGGTCTCGTAGTCTACCGGAGAGAAGAGGGGGAAGAAATAATGAATACAGAGCAAACAAAGCATCACAAAATATAACAAGGCAATACGCGGTGTTCGGTGTGCCCTAACGCGGTAGTAGGTGATACCGGTGAAGGGGGAAAACATCCGGGAAAGTATTCCCGGTGTTTCGTGTTTTCGGGCAGAGGAGCCGGAGGGGGAAAGTTGCGGGTTCGATAGGTTAGAGGGGTGTGGCGGACGAACGGACTGCGTATCCGGAATCGTCTCGTCGTTCTGAGCAACTTCCATGTTGAAAATATTTTAATCCAAGTTACGGATTAAAAGATATGATTTTCTAAAGATTTTATTAATTTCTGAAATTTATTTATTTATTTAATTAATTCGAAAAAATGTATTAATGACGTCAGCATGATGTCATGCTGACGTCAGCAGTCAACAGGGGTTGACTGAGTCAACCCTGACATGTGGGTCCCGTTCGTCATACTCTATTAACTTAATTAGCCTAATCAAAGTTAATTAACCTTAGTTAATTAGGTTAATTAGTGGTTAGGGTTAATTAAACAGAATTAATTAGATTAATTAAATACTTAATTAATTAATTAATTAACTAATTAGTTAATTAGTTTTAATTCATTTTCATTTTATTTTTGTTTTTGTTTTAATAAAAACCGTTCTTTTTAGGGGGTGGGGCCCCCATGTCATTGGCCCAGGGGCCTTAGCGGGCGCCGATGGTAGCGGGTAGCGGGTGTGGTGCCTGTGCCCGAGGCCGTAGCCTGCCCGGGCGACGGGGGGAGCCGGGCACGAGCTCCGGCGGCCAAGGGCTGCGATGGCACTGGCCGGAACAGGACGGCAGGGCGAAGGGGAAGTGGCCGGTCCGACGAGCGCGCAGGGGAGCGACAGCGCACGGGGTGCGGTGGCGATGCAAGGGGTAGGCTGCGGGTGCGGCGCGCGGCCAGTGCAACCGAGGCGCGCGAGTTGGTGCGGGACAAAGAGGAGCACGAGGAGAGAGCGAGGACGGGACGGCGTGCAAGGCAACGTTCGGCACGGGAGAAGGGGAGTGCGAGGAGAGGGAGGTGCTCACAGCGGCGCCGTAGGGTACTGGCAGTGGGCTCAGGGAGGT
>NW_025228574.1:26316-33415 GCF_018294505.1 Triticum aestivum | reverse complement strand
CCTTTTTTTCTTTTAGGTTTTGTTTTTGGTTATTCCCTTTTCTTTATATTTATTTTCTTTTAATTTACAATTTGTTTTAATTTTGTATAAAAATATATAATTAGCATCTACTTTAGTGTTTCAACATACCCCAATGCCACAAAAGAGTTTGGTGACAAAAATGAAATATTTTAATATTTTATTAATTGTAAAAGGCATTTAACTAATTGTTTTTGCTATTGTTTAAAATGTTTTTAGAGTATTAAACCTTTTCTAAAAATGTGGTTTCTCCACCATAATTACCTATGCAATATTTGGTTCACTCCGAACATTTTAGTTTTAATATTTGAAAACTTTTATTGTTTGCTTGATTTTGAATTTGAATTTGAATTGATTTCGAACTAACTCGAGATTAGCAACTATAAACGAGGTGACGTGGCACCATTAGCAGAGGATCACTGTAGCTTAATTACCCGGGCGTCACAATTCTCCTCCACTACAAGAAATCTCGTCCCGAGATTTAAGAGGTGGAGTAAGGGGCGAAGGTGTTGGTAGCGAAAAACCTAACGAGTCTTCTCGGTCTTGGCTTCCCTTTCGAAGAGGTTGATCCCTTTCGTTGATGTCTTCATTTCACTGCTTCAAGTCACCATGATCAATTTGTCATCCTTTCTTCGGGATCTCCATCGTACTTACGAATAGGTAAGGGGCAGCTCTACAACGATAGGATGTTACAAGGGAAAATCTTTTAGGGTTTACCCAAGTATGAACATACGAGTATCTCTCGAGTTGAACAACTGAAACACATCAAGAGCAAAGTAAGACGGTGCAATAAGAAGTTTCAAGTGGATAGGCAATCGTTCATTGCCTGAAACAGAGTGTGAATGGGGTTCAGAGCAACGGGAATAAGTATTGTGTCCGATACCAGAATAGAGCATTAGGAAGGTGGCCCGTGAATTAAATATGAAGCCAAGCGTGGGAAATAACCATTAGTAACAGGGCTGTACAGGAGAGTCAGGTTTTGATCCTGTGGAACTGTGGGTTATGGGCCCACCATGTGGGTTAAACGTTGAGAGAGCGGTGACATCTTGCACGGTTATGATAGCAAGGCATGCCAGAGAATAACCTGTCAGTTAGGTCGGTAACAACGTCGATACCAAGGGCAAGGGACGAAGAGAACCATTTTCCTGCTCGTTGAACGAGGCGGGCCAATAGGCAAGGTTCTCGTCCGTTGGTGGCTACCGAAATGTCATCAACAATAGTAACAGGGTCTTGCTGACAGAATTGTACACCGAGGTATATTCATAAGCAGGAGAATATTACTGCTTAGATCATATAGATCACAAGAAAGGTTAAACCAATTAATGGAAAGGAAAATATGGTTATCAGATTAAGCAGAACAATGGAAAGAAAAATGTGTTTAAACACTTATTTCAGGGTATATCCTTCCCAAGGACAAGCAGTGCATGATATCCACGACAGGATATAATATAGAAAACTCCTTAGGTAGGGGAGAGAAATTTCATGACATTACCCATACAGCGGTGTTTGGATAATTTAGCAGGAAACATTTAGCATTGGCTTCAAATGTCCTTGTTGAAAATCGAAGTACCACAAACATGCTTCGAGATAGCATTACATGGTCTTCAAGCAAGTTAAGGCTTTGGAAACAAAAAGGGTCCATCAGGAAGAACTTATAGAATAAGTCTTACAATTTCCTCATGGGTGAATGGATAACCTTGCTGAAAAGGAATCTATAATGATAGGTCCTCCAGCCGGGGGGGGTGCTAGGCATGACATCATGTTACCGGGTCATCAAAGGATCAAGATCATAACTCTTGGAAAGTTGTCCCAGCCATCATATCTGACCGAGATTCAGATCCGATTGGTGTCATGATACCTCAGACTCAGGATGTCCGAGAAGAAAAGGTGCAACACAAATTGACGAGGTGACATTGTAAGATCCTCGGGGAAATGAATTATGAAGTGATTTCTTGAAACAATAGTTCATCATTAAACCAAGGAGAGAAGGAGGTGGCTGATGGGCTCGGCGATAATCCATCGAGATTTCTGACAAGATGGATTTCCACAATTATGTGAACAAGGAGATAACATTTGTCAGATCAAATGGTATAATGATGTATGCTCGAGGAAACATACTCAATTAAACATTGGTTGAAAGGTGCACCCGAATATGTGTTGGGTTGCACGATCAATGTTAGAGTGGTGACTTGACGAACAAAAGAATTAGAATGAAACTTGACCATTACTACAAAGCAATAGGGTTGCTCGAAGTTTAGAATTTACACATCACAGACCATTTGTCGGTATTCCGGTTAGAAACATCACGGGGACCAAGAAAAGAATGGTGATGTTAATAAGTATCACTGGTATCAAGAATTCTTAAGGGTGGTGAATTTCTCACAACATTGAGGACATAAGAGATGTTGATGTTCCAAGGTAAAGAAGAACAATTACTGGATAGCAAGGAACTCAAGGTATAACACCAAACATGAACAAGCTTGTGTTGGTGGGAGGGCAATAAAGTGGTCGACGATAATACAGTTCATCGAGGGCAAGGATGGTATTTCTCATCATGAATTCAATTGATATCCTGGATGAGCTCAGAATGTTGATGATCACGACACCTTTGTCGCGAGAGTTCATGAAGATGTAATCGATCGGTAACGACATCAAGTCAAGTAATGATGAAGTGAAAGGTTATTGGAACCAAGGGTACGACACAAACTCGAAACCAAGCTTGTTGTTCAAGGCGAAATGATATGACGATGAGGATCGACGTAAGGTTAGTTCATCGTCGAAATTTGGTGCTCCGAGAATAAGGACCAGGTAGCACAGTTAGAATCGGCACGACAATGATATAGCCAAACAGGCTAGGAATGGCGTGATCGGGTACAAACTCGTACTTATAGAAGCTTACTGAAGAGTTGTTGAACCGAAGAGCGGACTCGGTTCAGTTATCGGTGTCTTTGAGTGTTCAATAACTCAGAGCCCGCGAAAAATTGGAATCAGTGGGAAGGTAGCACTTGATGAAGAACTCATAAGGAGTTATGCAGTTCCATGATAATCTCGAGATACCAGGGGGGTAATACTCGACACAAGATCAAAGTAAAGGTGGGACTGGTGTATTGATCCATAGAAGACAATTGTTTTAACTTGTCCGAGAAATGAGATCAAAGAAGAACAATCATGGTCGGAACCACGGTTGCAAAAGGCCAGATCCTAGATATAAGATGAACTAATACCAAAGGAATAATTTATTTAAAAGAAGCTTTAATGATAAGATCTACATCGTGTCCATGGGCATGAACACAAGTTCAAGGTCGACTCCCACTTCTCCAATGCATAACCTTTCATTCACTTCTCACGTTCGATGAAGATGCAGTGTTGAAATTTTATCTGGTGAAGCACCAGAAGAGTATGACTCGTGAAAACTTTCGGGTTCACACGGTTTAGAGAAGGCATATGTTCAACCCACAGGGGCTTCTTAGAAACGTATACCACAAGTTTCAAGAGTAAATAACACAAGCTCGAAAGTAGAGCATGGTTGGCCAAGCAGAGGATACAACTTAACAAGGGCATCATGTATCAGGGGAAGAACTCACAAAGTGATCAAATGTGAAGGACACTGTCGGATAACAATCCAACAAAGGACTTGATGGTCCAGAAAGGATCTGATACGAGTATCGGTACTCAACTAGAGGAAGAAGAATGCAAGGAGATCAGATTATAGAAACAACTGACTAACTCAATTGTCAAATGCAAAGGAATTATGATTTCCAATTCAAGGGATCAGAAGCAATGCTCTGATTAGGGATGGATAAGTTGAATAGACTTAGGGTACAATCAACGACAATTGGATTGGTCGAGAACCAATTCCAGTTAAAAGAATGGAAGCTCAGCCGGAAAGGTAATTTATAAGGATCAATGATGATTGCGTGTATTCGCAGAATATTGAGTCAACAGACTCAAAATGATAATGACAAGGAATGTCATTAAGACTACGAGACTTATGGGATTAACCATAATGCAAGCAAGCAAGAATTTCAAGAGCCAAAGGCCCCAAAGGATTTTCGGAAGATCGAATATTATTTCGAAGACTCTTGTGAAACACATGAACAACTAGGGATGAGCGGATACTCGACAAGTGCGAGGATTTATTCGAAGGGGTATTCATGTGGCAAAGAACTGCTAGGCAGTAGGCACGAAGTATTCTCGGAAAAATAGAGAAAACTTCGGGTATCTTGTAATAACAAGAACAATGGGGAATGATCGTAAGAATGGCAAGTGTAAGTAGTTATCCATAAGGATTTATCGGTGGTCGGGAATAGCAAAAGTGATGGGCACAAAGTCTCGAGAGAATATCAAAGAGTATCTCCGAAATCTTCTGGTGCAGTCGGTGACCATCTGGACTGAAGGGGCTCTCCGGGAGAAAGTATTTTCGAGAACCTAAAGTTAGTTTTTAGTAAAAATCGTTTAACCCGAATAGAAGAGGGTTCAGAATCCCAGAGTAAAGGTCGAGGAATAAAAGATCCTAATACCTCCCGATGGCGACGTGGGCCCATGGGCCACACAGCCATGTTAGTAAAAGTTTTTCAACGACTAGACTCGACTTCGGCCAAGGAGTTGGAAAGGGGATTCCTACAGGCAGTCGGCTCTGATACCAACTTGTGACGCCCCCGATTTAATCGTACACTAATCATGCACGCAAATGTGTACGATCAAGATCAGGGACTCACGGGAAGATATCACAACACAACTCTACAAATAAAATAAGTCATACAAGCATCATAATACAAGCCAGGGGCCTCGAGGGCTCGAATACAAGTGCTCGATCATAGACGAGTCAGCGGAAGCAGCAATATCTGAGTACAGACATAAGTTAAACAAGGTGCCATAAGATGGCTAGCACAAACTGGGATACAGATCGAAAGAGGAGCAGGCCTCCTGCCTGGGATCCTCCTAGGTCACTCCTGGTCGTCATCAGCGGGCAGCACGTAGTAGTAGGCACCTCCGGTGTAGTAGGGGTCGTCGTCGACGGTGACGTCTGGCTCCTGGAATCCAGCATCTGGTTGCGACAACCAGGTAGAAGGGAAAGGGGAAAAGAGGGAGAAAAGCAACCGTGAGTACTCATCCAAAGTACTCGCAAGCAAGGAGCTACACTACATATGCATGGGTATATGTGTAAGGAGGCCATATCGGTGGACTGAACTGCAGAATGCCAGAATAAGAGGGGGATAGCTAATCCTGTCGAAGACTACGCTTCTGGCAGCCTCCGTCTTACAGCATGTAGAAGAGAGTAGATGGAAGTCTTCCAAGTAGCATCTCCAAGTAGCATCTCCAAGCAGCATCGCATAGCATAATCCTACCCGGCAATCCTCTCCTCGTCGCCCTGCGGAAAAGCGATCACCGGGTTGTCTGTGGAACTTGGAAGGGTGTGTTTTATTAAGTATCCGGTTCTAGTTGTCATAAGGTCAAGGTACAACTCCAAGTCGTCCTGTTACCGAAGATCACGGCTATTCGAATAGATTAACTTCCCTGCAGGGGTGCACCACATAGCCCAACACGCTCGATCCCATTTGGCCGGACACACTTTCCTGGGTCATGCCCGGCCTCGGAAGATCAACACGTCGCAGCCCCACCTAGGCAAAACAGAGAGGCCAGCACGCCGGTCTAAAGCTAAGCGCACAGGGGTCTGGGCCCATCGCCCATAGCACACCTGCACGTTGCGTACGCGGCCGAAAGCAGACCTAGCCTAGTGGCGTTCCAGTCCAATTCGGCGCGCGCCGCTCCGTCGCTGACGTCTGAAGTGCTTCGGCTGATACCACGACGTCGGGATACCCATAACTACTCCCACGTAGATGGTTAGTGCGTATAGGCTCGTAGCCAGACTCAGATCAAATACCAAGATCTCGTTAAGCGTGTTAAGTATCCGCGAACGCCGAACAAGGCCAGGCCCACCTGTCTCCTAGGTGGTCTCAACCTGCCCTGTCGCTCCGCCACCAAGTAACAGTCGAGGGCCGTCGGGAACCCAGGCCCACCTCTACCGGGATGGAGCCACCTGTCCTTTCAGCCCCCTCGTCAGAATCACTTGCGGGTACTCAATGAGCTGACCCGACTTTAGTCACCATCTGTATAGTATGTATGAATGTATAGTATATACCCGTGACCACCTCCCAAGTGATCACGACCCGATAGTATAGCAAGGCAGACTGACAAGAATGTAGGGCCAATGATGATAAACTAGCATCCTATACTAAGCATTTAGGATGGCAGGTAAGGTATCAACAGATGTAGCGACAATGTCAGGCTATGCATCAGAATAGGATTAACGAAAGCAGTAACATGCTACACTACTCTAATGCAAGCAGTATAGAGGAGAATAGGCGATATCTGGTGATCAAAGGGGGGGCTTGCCTGGTTGCTCTGGCAAGAGAGAGGGGTCGTCAACTCCGTAGTCGAACTGGGCAGCAGCAGCGTCGGTCTCGTAGTCTACCGAAGAGAAGAGAGGGAAGAAACAATAAATACAGTGCAAACAAAGCATCACAAAATATAACAAGGCAATACGCGGTGTCCGGTGTGCCCTAACGCGGTAGTAGGTGATACCGGTGAAGGGGGAAAACATCCGGGAAAGTATTCCCGGCGTTCCGCGTTTTCGGACCGGTGAACCGGAGGGGGAAAGTTGCGTGTTCGGTATGCTAGGGGTGTGTGGCGGACGAACGGGCTGCGTAACCGGATTTGTCTCGCCGTTCTGAGCAACTTTCATGTTGAAAATATTTTAATCCGAGTTACGGATTAAAAGATATGATTTTTAAAAGATTTTAATAATTTTGGAATTTAATTATTTATTTAATTAATTCGAAAAAATGTATTTATGACGTCAGCATGATGTCATGCTGACGTCAGCAGTCAACAGGGTTGACTGAGTCAACCCTGACAGGTGGGTCCCGTTCGTCATACACTGTTAACTAATTAACCTAATTAAGTTTAATTAACAGTAGTTAATTAGGTTAATTAGTTATTAGGTTAATTAATCAGGATTAATTAGATTAATTATTTACTTAATTAATTAATTAATTAATTAGTTTTTATTCATTTTTTT
>NW_025228574.1:17625-24604 GCF_018294505.1 Triticum aestivum | reverse complement strand
AAAATGTTTTTAGAGTATTAAACCTTTTCTAAAAATGTGGTTTCTCCACCATACTTACCTATGCATTATTTGGCTCACCCCGAACATTTTAGTTTTAATATTTGAAAACTTTTATTGTTTGCTTGATTTTGAATTGAATTTGAATCGGTTTCGAACTAACGCGAGATTAGCATCAGTAATCGAGGTGACGTGGCATCATTAGCACAGGTTCACTCTAGCTTAACTATCCGAGCGTCACAATTCTCCTCCACTACAAGAAATCTCGTCCCGAGATTTAAGAGGGGAGTAAGGGGGGGGGGGGGTTTCTGGTTATTCTAATGGATCTTCTTGAAGAAGTTAATCCCTTTCGTTGATGTCTTCAATTCTTTATTCCAAAGCATCATGATGAAGTTGTCGTCCTTTCTTCGGGGAACTCCATCGTACTTACGAATAGGTAAGGGGCAGTTCTACAAAAATAGGAGGTTATAAGGGAAATTCATCTGGGGGTATCCCCAGAATGAACTTATGAGTATCTCGCGAGTTGAACAAACGACACACATCGAGAGCAAAGTAAGACAGGGCGATAAGAAGTTTCAAGCGGATAGGCAATCGTTCATTGCCTGAAGCAGGGTGCGAAAGGGTTCAGAGCAACGGGTATAAGTATTGCGTCCGATACCAGAATAGATCTACAGGCAAGTGGCCCGTGAATTACATACAAAGTCAAGCGTGAGGAATAACTTTGGGAACAGGGGGTGTACAGGAGGGTCAGGTTTCGATCCTGTGAAACTGTGGGTTATGGGCCCACCATGTGGTTAAAAGTAGAAGGTTGGTGACATCTTGCACGATCATGTAAGCAAGGCATGTTAGAGGAGAGTCTGAGGGTCATGTCGGCAACAACGTCGATACCAGGGGCGAGGGACGAAGAGAACCATTTTCCTGCTCGTTGAACGAGGCGGTCCAATAGGCAAAGTTCTCGTCCATCGGTGGTTACCGAAATGTCATCAACAAAAGAAACAGGGTCTTACTGACCGAGTTGTACACCAAGGTGTTTGCACAAGTAGGGAATTATTATTGTTTATATCATATAGATTATAGAAAGGGTTTAAATAAACCAATGGAAAGGAAAGGTGATTTCCAGGTTTAATCAAAACAATGGGGAGGAAGATGTGTATACACACATATTACAGGGGTATATCCTTCCCTAGGACAAGCGGGGCATGATATCCATGATAGGATATAACGTAGAAAACTCCTTAGGTAGGGGAGAGAAATTTCATGATATTACCCATACAGCGGTGTTTGGATAATTGGGCAGGAAACATTTAACATTGGGCTTCAAATGTTCTTGTTGAAAATTGGAGTACCATAGACATGCTTCGAGATAGCATTGACAAGGTCTTCAGGTGAAGATCAGACTTTGGAAACACGAAGGATCCATCAGGAATAACTTGTACAGTAAGTCTTACAATTTCCTCATGGGTGAATGGATAACCTTGCTGAAAAGGAATCTATAATGATAGGTCCTCCAGCCGGGGGGGGGGGGTGCTAGGCATGACATCAGGTTACCGGTTCACCAAAGGATCAACATCATAACTCTCGGAAAGTTGTCCCAACCATCATATCTGACCGAGATTCAGATCCGATTGGTGTCAGGATACCTCGGGCTCAGGATGCCTGAGAAGAAAGGTGTAACACAAATTGATGGGATAACACTGTAAGATTCTCGGGAAATGAACCATGAAGTGATTTCCGTTAACAAGAGTTCATCATTATCCCCAGAGAGGACAAGGAGGTGGATGATGAACTCAACGACAATTCTTCGAGATTTCCAAAAGATGGATTTCCACAATTAAGTGAACAAGGAGATAACATTTGTCAGATCAAATGATATAAGGAAGTAAGCTCGAGGAAAACATACACAATTAAACATTGGTTGAAAGGTGCACCCGAAATATGGGTTGGGTTGCACGACCAATGTCAGAATGGTGATTCAATAATCAACAGTCTAAGAATGAACGACCGACCATTAACTTCAAAGCAATAGGGTTGCTAGAAGTTTTGGGATTACACATCACAGTCTATTTGTCGGTGTTTAGAAATAACACGGTGACCAGGAAAAGAATGGTGATGGTGATAAGTATCACTTGTATCAAGAATTCTCCAGAGGTGGTGAAATTCTCACAACATTGAGGACATAAGAGATGTTAATGTTCCAAGGTAAAGAAGAACAATGCCGGGTAGCAGTGATCTCAAAGTTTACACAAAACACGAACAAGTTGTGTTGAACGGAAGGCAATAAAGTGGTCGATGAGAACAGGAATCATCGAGGGGCAAGGATGGTATTACCCATCATGAATTCAATTGAATTCCTGGAAGAGCTCATAAGGTTGATGATGATCACGACACAATTGTCGAGAGATTTCATGCAGATGTAGTCAATCAGCGACGACATCAAGTCAAAGGAATGATGAAGCAAGAGGTTATTGGAACCAAGGGTACGACACAAACTCGAAACCAAGTTTATTGTTCAAGGCGAAATGATATGACGATGAGGATCGACGTAAGGTGAGTTCATCGTCGAAAATTGGTGCTCCGAGAATAAGGACCAGGTAGCACAGTTAGAATCGTCACGACAATGATATAGCCAAACAGGCTAGGAACGGCGTGATCGGGTACAAACTCGTACTTATAGAAGCTTACTGAAGAGTTGTTGAACCGTAGAGCGGACTCGGTTCAGTTATCGGGGTCTTTGAGTGTTCAATAACTCAGAGCCCGCGAAAAATTGGAATCAGTGGGAAGGTAACACTTGACGAAGAACTCATAAGAAGTTATGCAGTTCCATGATAATCTCGAGATACCAGGGGGGTAATACTCGACACAAGATCAAAGTAAAGGTTGGTCTGGTGTATTGATCCATAGGAGACAATTGTTTTAACTTGTCCGAGAAATGAGATCAAAGAAAAACAATCATGGTCGGAACCACGGTTGCAAGGGATCAATTCACAGATACCATATGTTAGTTATCAAGGAAATAGTTATATTTACAAGAAGCTTCTATGACAGGATCTACATCATGTCCATGGGCATGAACACAAAGTTCAAGGTCGACTCCCACTTCTCCAATGCACAACCTTTCATTGACTTCTCGCGCTCAATGAAGTTGTAGTTTTGAAATTTTATTTGGCAAAATACCAGAAGAGTACGACTCGTGAAAACTTTCGAGTTCACACCTATTAAGGAAGGCATAGGTTCAACCCATCGGGGCATCTTAGAATCATATACCAGAATCTTTAGAAGTAATTAACTCAAGCTCGAAGGCAGAGCATGGTTGAGAAAGCAGACGATACAATTTACCAAAGGCATTATGTATCCGAGAAAAAAGGCCCACAAGTTTATTGAATATGAAGGGCGTTGTCAGATAAAATCCAACAAAGGAGCTGGTGGTCCACAAGGGATCTGACGTGAGCATTGGTACTCAACTAGAGGAAGCAGATTATAGAAACAACTGACTAACTCAATTGTCAAATGCAAAGGAATTATGATTTCCAAATCAAAGGATCAAAAGCAATGCTCTGATTAGGGATGGATAAGTTGAATAGCCTTAGGGTACAACCCACGACAATTGGATTGGTCGAGAACCAATTCCAGTTAAAAGAATGGCAGCTCAGCCGGAAAGATAATTTATAAGGATCAATGAGGATTGCGTGTATTCGTAAACATACTGAGTCAACAGACTCAAAATGATAATGACAAGGAATGTCAATAAGACTAGAGACGTATGGGATTAACCATAATGCAAGCAAGCAAGAATTTCAAGAGCAATAGGCTACTCAGGATTTTCGGAAGTTCAAATAGTATTTTGAATACTTTTGTGAAATACATGAATCAACTGGGGATGAGCGGATACTCGACAAGTGCGAGGATTTTTTTTTTGAAGGGGTATTCATGTGGCAAAGAACTGCTAGGCAGTAGGCACAAAGTATTCTCGGAACAATAGAGAAAACTTTGGAATATCTTGTAATAACAAGATCAATGGGGGATGATCGTATGAATGGCAAGTGTAAGTAGTTATCCATACGGATTTGTCGGTGGAAGGGGAATTGCAAACGTGATGAACACAAGTTCTCGGGTTAACAGCGGACAGTATCTTCAGGGGTCTTCACGTGCAGCAGACGATCGTCCGTAATAAGGGGCTCTCCGGGTGAAAGTGATAACGAGATCCTATTGTTAGATTTAGTAAACTTCATTTAACCCGAATAGAGGAGAGATCAGCGTCCCAGAGTAAAGGTCGAGGAGTAAAAGATCCTAGTACCACCCAATGGCGACGTGTGCCCGTAAGACACACAGCCATGTTAGTAAAAGTTTTGCAATGTCTAGACTCGACTTCGGCCAAGGAGTTGGAAGGGGGATTCCTACAGGCAGTCGGCTCTGATACCAACTTGTGACGCCCCCGATTTAATCGTACACTAATCATGCACGCAAATGTGTACGATCAAGATCAGGGACTCACGGGAAGATATCACAACACAACTCTACAAATAAAATAAGTCATACAAGCATCATAATACAAGCCAGGGGCCTCGAGGGCTCGAATACAAGTGCTCGATCATAGACGAGTCAGCGGAAGCAGCAATATCTGAGTACAGACATAAGTTAAACAAGGTGCCATAAGATGGCTAGCACAAACTGGGATACAGATCGAAAGAGGAGCAGGCCTCCTGCCTGGGATCCTCCTAGGTCACTCCTGGTCGTCATCAGCGGGCAGCACGTAGTAGTAGGCACCTCCGGTGTAGTAGGGGTCGTCGTCGACGGTGACGTCTGGCTCCTGGAATCCAGCATCTGGTTGCGACAACCAGGTAGAAGGGAAAGGGGAAAAGAGGGAGAAAAGCAACCGTGAGTACTCATCCAAAGTACTCGCAAGCAAGGAGCTACACTACATATGCATGGGTATATGTGTAAGGAGGCCATATCGGTGGACTGAACTGCAGAATGCCAGAATAAGAGGGGGATAGCTAATCCTGTCGAAGACTACGCTTCTGGCAGCCTCCGTCTTACAGCATGTAGAAGAGAGTAGATGGAAGTCTTCCAAGTAGCATCTCCAAGTAGCATCTCCAAGCAGCATCGCATAGCATAATCCTACCCGGCAATCCTCTCCTCGTCGCCCTGCGGAAAAGCGATCACCGGGTTGTCTGTGGAACTTGGAAGGGTGTGTTTTATTAAGTATCCGGTTCTAGTTGTCATAAGGTCAAGGTACAACTCCAAGTCGTCCTGTTACCGAAGATCACGGCTATTCGAATAGATTAACTTCCCTGCAGGGGTGCACCACATAGCCCAACACGCTCGATCCCATTTGGCCGGACACACTTTCCTGGGTCATGCCCGGCCTCGGAAGATCAACACGTCGCAGCCCCACCTAGGCAAAACAGAGAGGCCAGCACGCCGGTCTAAAGCTAAGCGCACAGGGGTCTGGGCCCATCGCCCATAGCACACCTGCACGTTGCGTACGCGGCCGAAAGCAGACCTAGCCTAGTGGCGTTCCAGTCCAATTCGGCGCGCGCCGCTCCGTCGCTGACGTCTGAAGTGCTTCGGCTGATACCACGACGTCGGGATACCCATAACTACTCCCACGTAGATGGTTAGTGCGTATAGGCTCGTAGCCAGACTCAGATCAAATACCAAGATCTCGTTAAGCGTGTTAAGTATCCGCGAACGCCGAACAAGGCCAGGCCCACCTGTCTCCTAGGTGGTCTCAACCTGCCCTGTCGCTCCGCCACCAAGTAACAGTCGAGGGCCGTCGGGAACCCAGGCCCACCTCTACCGGGATGGAGCCACCTGTCCTTTCAGCCCCCTCGTCAGAATCACTTGCGGGTACTCAATGAGCTGACCCGACTTTAGTCACCATCTGTATAGTATGTATGAATGTATAGTATATACCCGTGACCACCTCCCAAGTGATCACGACCCGATAGTATAGCAAGGCAGACTAACAAGAATGTAGGGCCAATGATGATATACTAGCATCCTATACTAAGCATTTAGGATGGCAGGTAAGGTATCAACAGATGTAGCGACAATGTCAGGCTATGCATCAGAATAGGATTAACGAAAGCAGTAACATGCTACACTACTCTAATGCAAGCAGTATAGAGGAGAATAGGCGATATCTGGTGATCAAAGGGGGGGCTTGCCTGGTTGCTCTGGCAAGAGAGAGGGGTCGTCAACTCCGTAGTCGAACTGGGCAGCAGCAGCGTCGGTCTCGTAGTCTACCGAAGAGAAGAGGGGGAAGAAACAATAAATACAGTGCAAACAAAGCATCACAAAATATAACAAGGCAATACGCGGTGTCCGGTGTGCCCTAACGCGGTAGTAGGTGATACCGGTGAAGGGGGAAAACATCCGGGAAAGTATTCCCGGCGTTCCGCGTTTTCGGACCGGTGAACCGGAGGGGGAAAGTTGCGTGTTCGGTATGCTAGGGGTGTGTGGCGGACGAACGGGCTGCGTAACCGGATTCGTCTCGCCGTTCTGAGCAACTTTCATGTTGAAAATATTTTAATCCGAGTTACGGATTAAAAGATATGATTTTTAAAAGATTTTAATAATTTTGGAATTTAATTATTTATTTAATTAATTCGAAAAAATGTATTTATGACGTCAGCATGATGTCATGCTGACGTCAGCAGTCAACAGGGTTGACTGAGTCAACCCTGACAGGTGGGTCCCGTTCGTCATACACTGTTAACTAATTAACCTAATTAAGTTTAATTAACAGTAGTTAATTAGGTTAATTAATCAGGATTAATTAGATTAATTATTTACTTAATTAATTAATTAATTAATTAGTTTTTATTCATTTTTTTAATATAAATCTCATTTTCCTTTTCTTTTATTTAAAAGTTCTGTGGGGGTGGGGCCCCAATGTCATAGGCCCCAGGGGGCCAAACGGGCGTGCGGGCGTGCGGGGTGGCCCGTTCGGGCGCAACCCAGGGGGACGCGGGCGTGG
>NW_025228574.1:12836-16922 GCF_018294505.1 Triticum aestivum | reverse complement strand
GGGCTCCGGGCGACGACGGGCGGCATCGGGCGGGCGCAAGGCGAGCGGCGGCGAGCGCAGGGGCGCTGCCCCCATCTGGATCGGGGGCGGATGCAGAGGGGAGAGGAGGAATCGTGGGGGTGAGTGGGGTTCGTGGGAGTGGGTTAGGGTTTCGGGGGAGATAAGGGGAATGGGGGCGGCTGGCTGGGCCAGTGGGGGAGGCCGGCTGGGCTTGGCCTGGTGGCCAGCTGGGTCGGCCCAGCTGGGGAAGGCCTTTTCCCTTTTTTTCTTTTAGGTTTTGTTTTTGGTTATTCCCTTTTCTTTATATTTATTTTCTTTTAATTTACAATTTGTTTTAATTTTGTATAAAAATATATAATTAGCATCTACTTTAGTGTTTCAACATACCCCAATGCCACAAAAGAGTTTGGTGACAAAAATGAAATATTTTAATATTTTATTAATTGTAAAAGGCATATAACTAATTGTTTTTGCTATTGTTTAAAATGTTTTTAGAGTATTAAACCTTTTCTAAAAATGTGGTTTCTCCACCATACTTACCTATGCATTATTTGGCTCACCCCGAACATTTTAGTTTTAATATTTGAAAACTTTTATTGTTTGCTTGATTTTGAATTGAATTTGAATCGGTTTCGAACTAACGCGAGATTAGCATCAATAATCGAGGTGACGTGGCATCATTAGCACAGGTTCACTCTAGCTTAACTATCCGAGCGTCAACAGGTATCCTCTGACATGCCTTGCTATCATGACCGTGCAAGATGTCATCACCCTTCCTACTTTTTAAACCACGTGGTGGGCCCATAACCCACCGTTCCACAGGATTGAAACCTGACTCTCCTGTAAATCCCTGTTTTACAAAATTGTTCCTCGCACTTGGCTTCGTATGTAAATCACGAGCCACATTCCTAGCAATCTATTCTGGTATCAGACGCAATACCTATTCCCATTGCTCTGAACCCCTTTCACCCTATGTTTTAGGCAACAAACGATTGCCTACCCGGTTGAAGCTTCTTATTGCACCTCCTTACCTTGCTCTCAACGTCTTTCTTGAATTTCGACTCGAGAGGTGACTCTATGCCACATTCATTGAGATAGCCCCCACGTAACTATCTTATGTTCAGCTCTGTCCTTCCCAAGCCTTTCCCCCTTTAGTTAAAATTGTAGTCAATGACAAGTAGGCCCCACGGCCACTATTCACACTTTGACCAGGTCAAACATTGACTGTGGACTTGCTGACTGTGTATGCTGAGTCTACCACTGGACCCCACCTGTCATTCTAATAGGCTAGTCGTGTGTGTGTATAAAAAGTAATACACTTTTAAATTCGAATTTATAATAATTTCAGGATATGTTTAAAACTTAGAAAATTCATATAAAATAATCTGTAACTCGGATGAAAATGTTTTCTACATGAAAGTTGCTCAGAAAAACGTGACGGATCCGAATACGCGGTCCGTTCATCTGTCACATGCCTCTAGCATGCTGAACATGGAACTTTCCCCCTCTGGTCATATGTCTGACACAGGTCCGGAACCGGGAAAACAATCCCGGTTGACTTCCCCCCTCGCTGGTATCGTGTAGCACCGCGTTAGAACACGTCTAGCTCTGCATGTTGTCCTGTTAAGTTATGTTTGCTTTATATTTACTGTTTCTTCCCCCTCTTCTCTCCGGTAGACCCCGAGACCGATGCTGCTCCTGTGATCGACTACGTCATCGATGACCCCTCCTTGCCAGAGAAACCAGGCAAGCCCCCCCTTTGATCATCCCGATATCGCCCATTCCATTCTCTCATGCTTGCATTAGATTTTGCTACTGTTATTGTTTGCACCTATTCTGATGCATAGCCTGCTTTTGTATCTGCTGTGGTACCTTACCTGCTTATCCTAAACTGCTTAGTATAGGTTGGTTAGAGACCCATCAGTGACCCCCCCCCCACTTGCCTCGACTGCCCCGCTGGATTATCAGAAGACCCGATCAACGGGATCGAAGACCAGGACCCGACACCTCACGTCACATCACGCCCCTTCGTTGCTCGACTCTGCAGTGTTACTATTGAGTGCCGAGGGTGAGACCTCTACAACACTTCTGATGTTAACCTGTAGTGTAGCTATTCGGTTGTGGTCATCGAGGGTGATTTCCTCTTTAACCACTTCCGATACGACTCTGTCGTGCAACCCCTCAAGTGTGAACCGAGGGTGATTCCTCTACGTTCTCCTTGATGATTACATTGAGTGGAACCCACCGAGGGTGATTCCTTGGGTTTTCCTCTTGATGTTTGGACACACGGATACTTGGACTTTACATCTGTTACTTGAAAAGTGATGTGGAGACGGGTTGACCTGGAAGGTGCCCGTGAGATAATTACGAGGCGTGGCCGGGCATTCTTAGCCCTTGCCGCAAGTCCTCGAGACGGGGCAACGGGGTCACTTCTTTCGTGAGTCTCTGCTTGTTACCGCGCGTTCCTAATCCACTACGATTTGGATATTTGATCCGAGGGGCCTCTGGCCTGATAGCACTAACCATCACGTGGGCATAGTATGGGCGTTCTGCGTCGTATACATCAGCCAAAGCTTAATAGACGTCAGCGACGGAGCGGCGCGCGCCGGGTTGGACTGGTAAGCTCCTGCCTTTTTAGGGAGGTAGCTAGGTCTGCTCACCGGCCGCGTACGCAACGTGCAGGAGTTTCCGGGGAGATGGCCCATGACCCCTGGGGGCATAGGTTTAGTCCGGCGTGCTGGCCTCTCTATTAAGCCTAGGTCGGGTTGCAGCGTATTGTTTGGCCGAGGCCGGGCATGACCCTGGAAAGTGTGTCCGGCCGGAGTCAATCGAGCGTGGTGGGTAAGTTGGTGCACCCCTGCAGGGAAGAACTAATCTATGCATAGCCTGTCCTACGGTAACGGACACTTGGAGTTGTATCCCGATCGATACAACTAGAACTGGATACTTGTGATGAGAACTGGATGGTGATGAGGATTTGATTGTGATGATAACTGGATAGTATGGCTCTGGGATTGCTTTCTCGCAGGGAGTCGAGAAAGGATCTCCGGCCGAGGTTGATAACACCACTGCTACTTACTTTATGCTACTCTACTCCCTCTTGTTTGCTGCAAGATGGTGGTTTCCAGAAGATGCTAGTCTTCGATAGGACTAGACCTTCTCTCTATTCTGGCATTTCTGCAGCCCAGTCCACATATACAACCTTCCTTTGATAATGTTGCATCTGTAGTGTAGATCCTTGCTTGCGAGTACTTTGGATGAGTACTCACGGTTGCTTTGCTCCTCCTTTTTCCCCCTTCTTTCTTCTTTCTGGTTGTTGCAACCAGATGGTGGAGTTCAGGAGCCAGATGCCACCTTTGACGGCTGCTACCCCGAGGGTGCCTACTACTACGTGACGGACGCCGACGACCAAGAGTAGTTAGGAGGCTCCTAGGCAGGAGGCCTTGCCTTTTCGATCGTAGATGCTTTTGTGCTAGCCTTCTTAAGGCAAACTTGTCTAACTTATGTCTGTACTCAGATATTGTTGCTTCCGCTGACTCGTTTGTTTTCAAGCTGATGTATTCGAGCCCTCGAGGCCCCTGGCTTGTAATATAAAGCTTGCATTATTTTAAATTGCGTCTAGAGTTGTGTTGTGATATCTCCCCGTGAGTCCTTGATCTTGATCGTACACATTTGCGTGTATGATTAGTGTACAATTGAATCGAGGGCGTCACAAGTTGGTATCAGAGCCAGGTTTCGATCCTGGGACCTGTGGGTTATGGGCCCACCACGCTTCCCCACACCCCACTCCTCCACTCCCTCGTCTGGATCTAGATCGGGAGAAGCCCGATCCCATCGCCCTCCCCCCTCGCGATGACCGCGCCGCCCCTCACCATTGGACGTCGCCACGCCGGAGCTCCCCCGCCGGCCTGCTTCCTCCTCCCCACCGGCCTGCTCCCACGTCGCCCGTCGTCCCCGTCGCCCCCTCGACCCACGCTGCCATGGACCCCCGCGAACCCCTGTGAGGCCTCGCCCCTCTCCACTCCCCTCTGCTCCCTGCGCTCGCGCCGTCGTCGCGCTCGACCGCGCCCCCTCCCACGCGTCCTG
>NW_025228574.1:4256-12065 GCF_018294505.1 Triticum aestivum | reverse complement strand
CGCGCTCACCGCGCACTACTGACGCTGCGGGCGGCGCCCGCCATGGCCGCACTCGACCACCACTTCCGCCGGGCCGCCCCTGTTTGCGTGCGCGCCGTCCACCACGTCGACCTCCTGCTTCCCCGACGCTGCCCCCTGTTGCTCCGGCCAAGCCTCCCCTCGGCCACTGTCGCGGCTCCCGCAGGGTTGCAGCCGTTGCTGCGCCGTCTCAGGCCACCGCCGCTGCCTCCACCGCCCGTCCTCGCCGCTGCCGCCTCAGGCGACCGGCCTGGCCGTGGCCACTGCCCCCCTTGCCTTGGCGACCTGCCGGGTCTGCCGACCCGCGCCCCCTGGGCATGCGCCCGCTCGGGCGGTGCCATGCCCAGCATTCGCTAGCACCCGCTAGCGTCCGAACCCACTAACGCCCCCGGGCCACAGACACATGGGGCCCGCCCCCAGAACGCTTTTTTTTTAAATAAAATAAAATAAATAAAATAATGAAAAATAATAATAAAATAAATAAATAAATAAGATAAATAAAAATAGTAAATATGATTATTAAAAATAAAAATGATTTAATAAAATTAATTATTAATTAATTAATTGATTAAGTAATTAATTAAGTTAATTAATCCTGATTAGATTAACATAATCACTAATTAATTTAACTAATCTATAATTAAACAAAACAGAGAATGACAGGTGGGTCCCACTGGACCCACATGTCAGGTTGACCACGTCAACTCTGTTGACTGCTGATGTCAGCATGACATCATGCTGATGTCATTAATCTGTTTTTCGAATTAATTAAATAATTAATTAAATTCCAGAAATTAATAAAATCTTTAGAAAATCATATCTTTTAATCCGTAACTCGGATTAAAATACTTTCTACATGAAATTTGCTCAGAACGACGAGACGATTCCGGATACGCAATCCGTTCGTCCGCCACACCCCTCTAACCTATCGAACCCGCAACTTTCCCCCTCCTGCTCCTCTGCCCGAAAACACGAAACACCGGGAATACTTTCCCGGATGTTTTCCCCCCTTCACCGGTATCACCTACTACCGCGTTAGGGAACACCGAACACCGCGTATTGCCTTGATATATTTTGTGGTGCTTTGTTTGCTCTGTATTCATTATTTCTTCCCCCTCTTCTCTCCGGTAGACTACGAGACCGACGCTGCTGCTGACCAGTTCGACTACGGAGTTGACGACCCCTCTCTCTTGCCAGAGCAACCAGGCAAGCCCCCCCTTGATCACCAGATATCGCCTATTCTCCTCTATACTGCTTGCATTAGAGTAGTGTAACATGTTACTGCTTTCGTTAATCCTATTCTGATGCATAGCCTGACATTGTCGCTAGATTTGTTGATACCTTACCTGCAATCCTAAATGCTTAGTATAGGATGCTAGTTTATCATCATTGGCCCTACATTCTTGTCAGTCTGCCTTGCTATACTATCGGGCCGTGATCACTTGGGAGGTGATCACGGGTATATACTATACTTACATACATACTATACAGATGGTGACTAAAGTCGGGTCAGCTCATTGAGTACCCGCAAGTGATTCTGACGAGGGGGCTGAAAGGACAGGTGGCTCCATCCCGGTAGAGGTGGGCCTGGGTTCCCGACGGCCCTCGACTGTTACTTTGTGGCGGAGCGACAGGGCAGGTTGAGACCACCTAGGAGACAGGTGGGCCTGGCCCTGTTCGGCGTTCGCGGATACTTAACACGCTTAACGAGATCTTGGTATTTGATCTGAGTCGGCTACGAGCCTATACGCACTAACCATCTACGTGGGAGTAGTTATGGGTATCCCGACGTCGTGGTATCAGCCGAAGCACTTCAGACGTCAGCGACGGAGCGGCGCGCGCCGGATTGGAACGTAAGCCTGCTCTTGTATTAAGGGGGCTAGTTCTGCTTCCGGCCGCCCTCGCAACGTGCAGGTGTGCTATGGGCGATGGGCCCAGACCCCTGTGCGCTTAGGTTTAGACCGGCGTGCTGGCCTTTCTGTTTTGCCTAGGTGGGGCTGCGACGTGTTGATCTTCCGAGGCCGGGCATGACCCAGGAAAGTGTGTCCGGCCAAATGGGATCGAGCGTGTTGGGCTATGTGGTGCACCCCTGCAGGGAAGCTAATCTATTCGAATAGCCGTGATCTTCGGTAACAGGATGACTTGGAGTTGTACCTTGACCTTATGACAACTAGAACTAGATACTTAATAAAACACACCCTTTCAAGTTCCACAGACAACCCGGTGATCGCTTTTCCGCAGGGCGATGAGGAGAGGATCGCCGGGTAGGATTATGCTATGCGATGCGATTGGAGATGCTCTTGGAGATGCTACCTGGATATGCTACTTGGAGTTGCTACTTGGAGGACTTCAATCTACTCTCTTCTACATGCTGCAAGACGGAGGCTGCCAGAAGCGTAGTCTTCGTCAGGATTAGCTATCCCCCTCTTATTCTGGCATTCTGCAGTTCAGTCCACTGATATGGCCCTTTACACATATACGCATGCATATGTAGTATAGTTCCTTGCTTGCGAGTACTTTGGATGAGTACTCACGGTTGCTTTTCTCCCCCCTTTTCCCCCTTTCCTTTCTTTCTGGTTGTCGCAACCAGATGCTGGAGTCCAGGAGCCAGACGCTACCGTCGACGACGACCCCTACTACACCGGAGGTGCCTACTACTACGTGCAGCCCGCTGACGACGACCAGGAGTAGTTAGGAGGATCCCAGGCAGGAGGCCTGCGCCTCTTTCGATCTGTATCCCAGTTTGTGCTAGCCTTCTTAAGGCAAACTTGTTTAACCTATGTCTGTACTCAGATATTGTTGCTTCCGCTGACTCGTCTATGATCGAGCACTTGTATTCGAGCCCTCGAGGCCCCTGGCTTGTATTATGATGCTTGTATGACTTATTTATGTTTTAGAGTTGTGTTGTGATATCTTCCCGTGAGTCCCTGATCTTGATCGTACACATTTGCGTGCATGATTAGTGTACGATTGAATCGGGGGCGTCACAAGTTGGTATCAGAGCCGACTGCCTGTAGGAATCCCCCTTCCAACTCCTTGGCCGAAGTCGAGTCTAGACTTTACAAAACTTTTACTAACATGGCTGTGCGGCCCATGGGCCCACGTCGCCATTGGGTGGTATTAGGATCTTTTACTCCTCGACCTTTACTCTGGGATTCTGAACTCTCTTCTATTCGGGTTAAACGATTTTGCTAAAAACAAAACTAACTTTAAGTTCTCGCAAGTACTTTTTCCCGGAGAGCCCCTTATTAATGATGATCGTCTGCGGCACGTGAAGACCCTGAAGATACTCTCCGTTGTTAACCCGAGAACTTATGTTCATCGCGTTTGCAATTCCCCTTCCACCGTCAACCCTTATGGATAACTACTTGAAGTTATCCTTACATTCATCCCCAGTTGGTCTTGTTATTACAAGATACCCCGAAACACTCATCGTTGTTTCGATAATCCTTTGAGCTTACTGCCTCGCTGTTCATTGACACCTGAATACCCCTCCGGTTAATTCTCGCGCTTGTTGAGTATCCGCTCATCCCCCCAGTTGTTCATGTGTTACACAAAAGTCTTCGAAATACCACCCGATATTCCGAAAATCCTCAGCAACCTATTGCTCTGAAATTTCTTGTTTGCTTTCATTATGATTAATCCCATAAGTATAGAAATCTTATTGACATTCCTTGTCATTATCATTTTGAGTCTGTTGACTCAATATGTTGCGAATACACGCAATCATCATTGATCCTTATAAATTACCTTTCCGGCTGAGCTTCCATTCTTTTAGCTGGAATTGGTTCTCGACCAATCCAATTGTCTTTGATTGTACCCTAAGGCAATTCAACTTGTGCACCCCTAATCAGAGCATTGCTTCTGATCCCTTGATTTGGAAATCATAATTCCTTTGCATTTGACAATTGAGTTAGTCAGTTGTTTCTATAATCTGCTTCCTCTGGTTGAGTACCGATGCTCACGTCAGATCCCTTGTGGACCACCAGATCCTTTGTTGGATTTTATCTGACAACGCCCTTCATATTCAATAACCTTGTGAGCCTTTCCTCTGATACATAATGCCTTTGGTAAATTGTATCCTCTGCTTTCTTAACCATGCTCTGTCTTCGAGCTTGAGTTAATTACTTCTAAAGATTCTGGTATATGATTATAAGATGCCCCGATGGGTTGAACCTATGCCTTCCTTAATGGGTGAGAACTCGAAAGTTTTCACGAGTCGTACTCCTCTGGTATTTTGCCAGATAAAATTTCAAAACTACAACTTTATTGAGTGCGAGAAGTGAATGAAAGGTTGTGCATTGGAGAAGTGGGAGTCGACCTTGAACTTTGCGTTCATGCCCATGGACACGATGTACATCTTCTCATCGAAGCTTCTTTTAAAATCAATTATTCCCTTGGTATAAGTTCATCTTATATCTGAGATCTGGCCTTTTTGCAATCGTGGTTCTGACCATGTTCTCCTTTAAATATCATGTCCTGTGCAAGTTTAAGCACTTGTCTTCTATAGAGCAATACCCCAGTTCAACTTCTAGCTTGATCTGTCGTCGAGTATTACCACCTAGTATCTCGAGATTATCTTGGAACTGCATAGTTTCTTATGAGTTCTTCATCAAGTACTACATACTCACCGATTACAATTTTTCATGGGCTCGGAGTTATTGAACACTCAAGGACACCGATAACTGAACCGAGTCCGCTCTACGGTTCAACAACTCTTCGGTAAGCTTCTATAAGTACGAGTTTGTACCCGATCACGCCATTCCTAGCCTGTTTGGCTATGTCATTGTCGTGACGATTCTAACGGTGCTACCTGGTACTTATTCTCGGAGCACCAATTTTTGACGATGAACTAACCTTATGTCGATCCTCATCGTCATATCATTTCGCCTTGAACAACAAGCTTGGTTTCGAGTTTGTGTCGTACCCTTGGTTCCAATAACCTTTCACTTCATCATTACTAGACTTGATGTCGTCGCTGATCGATTACATCTTCATGAACTCTCGCGACAAATGTGTCGTGATCCTCATCAACCTTATGAGTTCTTTCAGGATATCAATTGAATTCATGATGAGAAATACCATCCTTGTCCCTCGATGATTTGAGTTATCATCGGCAACATTCTTGTCTCCCCCCCCCCCAACACAAACTTGTTCACAATTTGTGTTGTACCTTGGTTTCCTTGCTATCCAGCAATTGTTCTTCTTTACCTTGGAGTATTACCATCCCTTATGTCAAGAATGTTCTGAGATTTGTTCCACCTCTTGAGAATTCTTGACATAGAAATACTTCTCACCATCACCATTCTTTCTTGGTCCCTGTGTTAATTCCAACAAGTGAACGGTGTTGTTTGGATTCTTTCCTTCTAGCAACCCTATCTCTTTGAAGTTAATGGTCGAAAGTTCATTCTTAGGCTATTGATTATTGCATCACCATTCTGACATTGGTCGTGCAACCCAACCCATATTTCGGGCGCACCTTCAACCAATGTTTAATTGTGTATGTTTTCCTCGAGCATAATTCCTTATATCATTTGATCTGACAAATGTTATCTCCTTGTTCACTTAATTGTGGACATCCATCTTTTGGGAATCTCGGTGAATTGCCGTTTAGTTCACCAGACACCTCCTTGTCCTCTCCTTGGGTTAATGACGGACTCTTGATAACGGAAATCACTTCATAGTTCATTTCCCGAGAATCTTACAATGTCATTTCGTTGTTATGTGCCGCAGTTTTTCTTCTCGGACATCCTGAGTCTGAGGTATCATGACACCAATCGGATCTGAATCTTGGTCGGATATGATGGTTGGGACATTTTCCAAGAGTTATGATGTTGATCCTTTGATGACCCGGTAACATGATGTCATGCCTAGCACCCCCCGGCTGGAGGACCTATCATTATAGATTCCTTTTCAGCAAGGTTATCCGTTCATCCATGGGGAAATTGTAAGACTTATTCTACAAGTTATTCCTGATGGATCCTTCGTGTTTCCAAAGTTTGATCTTCACCTGAAGACCATGTCAATGCTACCTCGAAGCATGTCAATGGTACTCCGATTGTCAACAGGAACATTTGAAGCACCATGCTAAATTTTGTTTATCATTTATCCTAACACCGTTGTATGGGTAATATCATGAGATTCCTCCCCCCCCTTACCTAAAGAGTTGTCTACATTATATCCTGCCATGGATATCATGCTCTGTTTGTCCTTGGGAAGGATATATCCCTGAAATATGTGTTTAGACACATTTTCCTTTCCATTGTTCTGTTTAATATGATAATCATATTTTACTTTCCATTGGTTGTTTGAACCTTTCTTGAGATCTATATGATCTAAGCAGCAATATTCTACTGCTTATGTAAACTCCTCGGTGTGCAATTCTGTCAGTAAGACCCTGTTACTATTGTTGATGACATTCCGGTAGCCACCGATGGACGAGAACCTTGCCTATTGGTCCGCCTCGTTCAACGAGCAGGAAAGTGGTTCTCTTCGTCCCTCGCCCTTGGTACCAACGTTGATGCCGACATAACTGACTTGGTACTCTCTGACATGCCTTGCTATCATGACCGTGAAAGATGTCACTGCTACTATTAAAAAAAAACCACATGGTGGGCCCATAACCCACAGTTCCACAGGATCGAAACCTGACTCTCTTGCACCCCCTCTTCCCAAGGTTGTTCCTCGCGTGTGGCCTCGTATGTAATTCACGGGCCACCGTCCCAAGTGATCTATTTTGGTAACAGACGCAATACTCAATCTCATTGCTCTGGACCCCTTTCGCATGTTGTTTCAGACATCGAACAATGGCCTAACCGTTTGAAACTTCTCATGGTACCTTCTTACTTTACTCTCGATATTTTCTTAAGTTCAATTCGAGGGTTACTTCCTACCCCATTCCCTGAGTTATGAACCAGATAGTCAACCTGGTAAGGCCCGCCCTTCCCGAGTCTTCCCCCCATATCCTTTTCGTAAGTACGATGAAGATCCCGAAGAAAGGATGATGACTTCATCATTTTGACCTGAAGCAGAAATAAGAAGGCATCAATATATTGGGTTGACCTCTTCGAGAAGAGCACGCCAGGATGAGAAGACCCGCTATATTCGTTACGAAACCTTCCCCCCTTACTCCACCGCTTAAATCTCGGGACGAGATTTCTTGTAGTGGAGGAGAATTGTGACGCCCGGGTAATTAAGCTACAGTGATCCTCTGCTAATGGTGCCACGTCACCTCGTTTATAGTTGCTAATCTCGAGTTAGTTCGAAACCGATTCAAATTCAAATTCAAAAATAGGCAAACAATAAAAGTTTTCAAATATTAAAACTAAAATGTTCGGAGTGAACCAAATATTGCATAGATAATTATGGTGGGGAAACCACACTTTTATAAAATGTTTAGATACTGTTAAATGAATAAAAGAGTAGCAAAAACAATTATTTTAATGCTTTAAAAATAATAAACATTTTCAAAACTAAATTGTTATAAGTATTAAACTATTGTGGCAGTGGCATAATTTGTAAAATCCTATTTAGGTGCCACTTTGGTAATTTACTAAAACTAAAATAATAGGAAACTAAAAGAAAGCAAAGTATATAAAAAAAACAGAAAACAAAACTAACAAAAAAAAAAGAGAAAGCAACCCCCCCCACTGGGCTCCGGCCCAGCTATCGGCCGGCTAGCCCAAAAGGCCCAACCGGCCGAACCAACCCCCACTCCCTTATCCCATAACCCCTGAAACCCTAACCCACTCCCCGTCGCCCCACACCCCACTCCTCCACTCCCTCGTCTGG
>NW_025228574.1:2757-3309 GCF_018294505.1 Triticum aestivum | reverse complement strand
CCCGTCGCCGCGCCGACCCGTTGTTCCCTCGTCCCGTCCGCGCTCACCGCGCACTACTGACGCTGCGGGCGGCGCCCGCCATGGCCGCACTCGACCACCACTTCCGCCGGGCCGCCCCTGTTTGCGTGCGCGCCGTCCACCACGTCGACCTCCTGCTTCCCCGACGCTGCCCCTTGTTGCTCCGGCCAAGCCTCCCCTCGGCCACTGTCGCGGCTCCCGCAGGGTTGCAGCCGTTGCTGCGCCGTCTCCGGCCACCGCCGCTGCCTCCATCGCCCGTCCTCGCCGCTGCCGCCTCAGGCGACCGGCCTGGCCGTGGCCACTGCCCCCCTTGCCTTGGCGACCTGCCGGGTCTGCCGACCCGCGCCCCCCTGGGCATGCGCCCGCTCGGGCGGTGCCATGCCCAGCATTCGCTAGCACCCGCTAGCGTCCGAACCCACTAACGCCCCCGGGCCACAGACACATGGGGCCCGCCCCCAGAACGCTTTTTTTTTAAAAATAAAATAAAATAAATAAAATAATGAAAAATAATAATAAAATAAATAAATAAATAAG
>NW_025228574.1:0-1374 GCF_018294505.1 Triticum aestivum | reverse complement strand
ATACGCACTAACCATCTACGTGGGAGTAGTTATGGGTATCCCGACGTCGTGGTATCAGCCGAAGCACTTCAGACGTCAGCGACGGAGCGGCGCGCGCCGGATTGGAACGTAAGCCTGCTCTTGTATTAAGGGGGCTAGTTCTGCTTCCGGCCGCCCTCGCAACGTGCAGGTGTGCTATGGGCGATGGGCCCAGACCCCTGTGCGCTTAGGTTTAGACCGGCGTGCTGGCCTCTCTGTTTTGCCTAGGTGGGGCTGCGACGTGTTGATCTTCCGAGGCCGGGCATGACCCAGGAAAGTGTGTCCGGCCAAATGGGATCGAGCGTGTTGGGCTATGTGGTGCACCCCTGCAGGGAAGTTAATCTATTCGAATAGCCGTGATCTTTGGTAACAGGACGACTTGGAGTTGTACCTTGACCTTATGACAACTAGAACCAGATACTTAATAAAACACACCCTTTCAAGTTCCACAGACAACCCGGTGATCGCTTTTCCGCAGGGCGACGAGGAGAGGATCGCCGGGTAGGATTATGCTATGCGATGCGACTGGAGATGCGCTTGGAGATGCTACCTGGATATGCTACTTGGAGTTGCTACTTGGAGGACTTCAATCTACTCTCTTCTACATGCTGCAAGACGGAGGCTGCCAGAAGCGTAGTCTTCGTCAGGATTAGCTATCCCCCTCTTATTCTGGCATTCTGCAGTTCAGTCCACTGATATGGCCCTTTACACTTATACGCATGCATATGTAGTATAGTTCCTTGCTTGCGAGTACTTTGGATGAGTACTCACGGTTGCTTTCTCCCCCCTTTTTCCCCCTTTCCTTTCTTTCTGGTTGTCGCAACCAGATGCTGGAGTCCAGGAGCCAGACGCTACCGTCGACGACGACCCCTACTACACCGGAGGTGCCTACTACTACGTGCAGCCCGCTGACGACGACCAGGAGTAGTTAGGAGGATCCCAGGCAGGAGGCCTGCGCCTCTTTCGATCTGTATCCCAGTTTGTGCTAGCCTTCTTAAGGCAAACTTGTTTAACCTATGTATGTACTCAGATATTGTTGCTTCCGCTGACTCGTCTATGATCGAGCACTTGTATTCGAGCCCTCGAGGCCCCTGGCTTGTATTATGATGCTTGTATGACTTATTTATGTTTTAGAGTTGTGTTGTGATATCTTCCCGTGAGTCACTGATCTTGATCATACACATTTGCGTGCATGATTAGTTTACGATTGAATCGGGGGCGTCACACTTATTCTCCTTCTTATTATCCTTCTTATTCTCCTTCTTCTTCTCCTTCTTCTTCTTCTCCTTCTTCTTCTTCTTCTTCTTCTTCTTCTTCTTCTTCTTCTTCTTCTTCTTCTTCTCCTTCTTCTTCTTC
>NW_025228573.1:45945-46929 GCF_018294505.1 Triticum aestivum | reverse complement strand
GTCGATGACGTGGCTTTCAATTGTGCATACTGACCGCAAAAAAGTCTGGAAAAATGAAGTGCCGGCCTTTGTAACAGATGAGTTTTCGTCCGAACCCTGATACTTCGAAAGAGATTGTGCAGTTTGTACACGAAGTGCGTCCAGTTTTTGTCGTCAACCTCTCTACTTTTTTGCACATGCTATGTGGGTGAAATGATGATACCATGAAAAGTTTCAACCTTTTCAGAGTTCATTTGTAGTACTTTTCAATTTCAGGGTCATTTAGCTTAAAACAAATCAGTAAATGTATGAAAAATAGCAAATGATGTCAGAAAGGGTTGAAAGTTGATGACGTGGCTTTGAATGGTGCATACTGAACGCAAAAAAAGTTTGGAGTTGTAATAAGTTTAAAAAAATGAAGTGCCGGCCTTTGTAACAGATGAGTTTTCATCCGAAACCCTGATACTTCGAAAGAGATTGTGCAGTTTGTACACGAAGTTCATCCTGTTTTGCCGTAAACCTCTCTACTTTTTTGCGCATGCTATGTGGGTGAAACAATGATACCATGACAAGTTTCAACCTTTTCAGAGTTCATTTGTAGTGCTTTTCAATTGCAGGGTCATTTAGCTCAAAACAAATCAGTAAATGCATGAAAAATAGCAAATGATGTCTGAAAGGGTTGAAAGTTGATGACGTGGCTTTGAATGGTGCATACTGAACGCAAAAAAGTCTGGAGTTGTAATAAATTTAAAAAAATGAAGTGCCGGCCTTTGTAACAGATGAGTTTTCGTCCGAACCCTGATACTTCGAAAGAGATTGTTCAGTTTGTACACGAAGTGCATCCAGTTTTTGCCGTAACCCTCTCTACTTTTTTGCATATGCTATGTGGGTGAAATGATGATACCATGAAAAGTTTCAACCTTTTCAGAGTTCATTTATGGTGCTTTTCTATTTCAGGGTCATTTAGCTCAAAACAAATCAGTAAATGCATGAAAAATAGCAAAT
>NW_025228573.1:45378-45793 GCF_018294505.1 Triticum aestivum | reverse complement strand
TTTTTGCACATGCTATGTGGGTGAAATGATGATACCATGAAAAGTTTCAACCTTTTGAGAGTTCATTTGTAGTGCTTTTCAATTTCAGGGTCATCTAGCTTAAAACAAATCAGTAAATGCATGAAAAATAGCAAATGATGTCAGAAAGGGTTGAAAGTTGATGACGTGGCTTTGTATGGTGCATACTGACCGCAAAAAAGTCTGGAAAATTGAAGTGCCGGCCTTTGTAACAGATGAGTTTTCGTCCGAACCCTGATACTTCGAAAGAGATTGTGCAGTTTGTACACGAAGTGCGTCCAGTTTTTGCCGTAACCCTCTCTACTTTTTTGCACATGCTATGTGGGTCATTTAGCTCAAAACAAATCAGTAAATGCATGAAAAATAGCAAATGATGTCAGAAAGGGTTGAAAGTTGA
>NW_025228573.1:44143-45145 GCF_018294505.1 Triticum aestivum | reverse complement strand
GGCCTTTTGTGACAGATGAGTTTTCGTCCGAACCGTGATACTTCGAAAGAGATTGTCCATTTTGTACACGAAGTGCTTCCAGTTTTTGTCGTAACCCTCTCTACTTTTTTGCATACGCTATGTGGGTGAGTTGATGATACAATGACAAGTTTCAACCTTTTCAGAGTTCATTTGTAGTGCTTTTCAATTTTAGGGTCATTTAGCTCAAAACAAATCAGTAAATGCATGAAAAATAACAAATGATGTCACAAAGGGTTGAAAGGTTATGACATGGCTTTCAATGGTGCATACGGAACGCAAAAAAGTCTGGAGCTGTAATAAGTTTAAAAAAATGAAGTGCCGGCCTTTGTAATAGATGAGTTTTCATCCAAAACCCTGATACTTCGAAAGAGATTGTCCAGTTTGTACACGAAGTGCATCGAGTTTTTGCCGTAAACCTCTCTACTTTTTTGCACATGCTATGTGCGTGAAATGATGATACCATGAAAAGTTTCAACCTTTTCAGAGTTCATTTGTAGTGTTTTTCAATTTCAGGGTCATTTAGCTTAAAACAAATCAGTAAATGCATGAAAAATAGCAAATGATGTCAGAAAGGGTTGAAAGTTGATGATGTGGCTTTGAATGGTGCATACTGAACGCAAAAAAAGTTTGGAGATGCAATAAGTTTAAAAAAATGAAGTGCCGGCCTTTGTAACAGATGAGTTTTCGTCCGAAACCCTGATACTTCGAAAGAGATTGTGCAGTTTGTACACGAAGTTCATCAAGTTTTTGCCGTAGACCTCTCTACTTTTTTGCACACGCTATGTGGGTGAAATGATTATACCATGAAAAGTTTCAACCTTTTCAGAGTTCATTTGTAGTGTTTTTCAATTTCAGGGTCATTTAGCTTAAAACAAATCAGTAAATGTATGAAAAATAGCAAATGATGTCAGAAAGGGTTGAAAGTTGATGACGTGGCTTTGAATGGTGCATACTGAACGCAAAAAAAGTTTGGAGTTGTAA
>NW_025228573.1:42748-43470 GCF_018294505.1 Triticum aestivum | reverse complement strand
GGTGCATACCAACCGCAAAAAAGTCTAGAAAAATGAAGTGCCGGCTTTTGTAACAGATGAGTTTTCGTCCGAACCCTGATACTTCGAAAGAGATTGTCTAGTTTGTACACGAAGTGCGTCCAGTTTTTGTCGTAACCCTCTCTACTTTTTTGCATATGCTATGTGGGTGAAATGATGATACAATGAAAAGTGTCAACCTTTTCAGAGTTCATTTGTAGTGCTTTTCAATTTCAGGGTCATTTAGCTCAAAACAAATCAGTAAATGCATGAAAAATAGCAAATGATGTCAGAAAGGGTTGAAACTTGATGACGTGGCTTTGAATGGTGCATACTGAACGCAAAAAAAGTTTGGAGTTGTAATAAGTTTAAAAAAATGAAGTACCGGCCTTTGTAACAGATGAGTTTTCATCCGAAACCCTGATACTTCGAAAGAGATTGTGCAGTTTGTACACGAAGTGCGTCCTGTTTTTGCTGTAAACCTCTCTACTTTTTTGCATATGCTATGTGGGTGAAATGATGATACCATGACAAGTTTCAACCTTTTCAGAGTTCATTTGTAGTGCTTTTCAATTTCAGGGTCATTTAGCTCAAAACAAATCAGTAAATGCATGAAAAATAGCAAATGATGTCAGAAAGGGTTGAAAGTTGATGACGTGGCATTGAATGGTGCATACTTAACGCAAAAAAGTCTGGAGTTGTAATAAATTTAAAAAAATGAAGTG
>NW_025228573.1:41874-42738 GCF_018294505.1 Triticum aestivum | reverse complement strand
AAAATAGCAAATGATGTCAGAAAGGGTTGAAAGTTGATGACGTGGCTTTGAATGGTGCATACCAACCGCAAAAAAGTCTAGAAAAATGAAGTGCCGGCCTTTGTAACAGATGAGTTTTCGTCCGAACCCTGATACTTCGAAAGAGATTGTCCAGTTTGTACACGAAGTGCGTCCAGTTTTTGTCGTAACCCTCTCTACTTTTTTGCATATGCTATGTGGGTGAAATGATGATACAATGAAACGTGTCAACCTTTTCAGAGTTCATTTGTAGTGCTTTTCAATTTCAGGGTCATTTAGCTCAAAACAAATCAGTAAATGCATGAAAAGTAACAAATGATGTCACAAAGGGTTGAAAGGTTATGACATGGCTTTCAATGGTGCATACGGAACGCAAAAAAGTCTGGAGCTGTAATGAGTTTAAAAAAATGAAGTGCCGGCCCTTGTAATAGATGAGTTTTTATCCGAAACCCTGATACTTCGAAAGAGATTTTCCAGTTTGTACACGAAGTGCATCGAGTTTTTGCCGTAAACCTCTCTACTTTTTTGCACATGCTATGTGGGTGAAATGATGATACCATGAAAAGTTTCAACCTTTTCAGAGTGCATTTGTAGTGTTTTTCAATTTCAGGCTCATTTAGCTTAAAACAAATCAGTAAATGCATGAAAAATAGCAAATGATGTCAGAAACGGTTGAAAGTTGATGACGTGGCTTTGAATGGTGCATACTGAACGCAAAAAAAGTTTGGAGATGCAATAAGTTTAAAAAAATGAAGTGCCGGCCTTTGTAACAGATGAGTTTTCGTCCGAAACCCTGATACTTCGAAAGAGATTGTGCAGTTTGTACACGAAGTTCATCCAGTTTTT
>NW_025228573.1:37865-38740 GCF_018294505.1 Triticum aestivum | reverse complement strand
TAGCAAATGATGTCAGAAAGGGTTGAAAGTTGATGACGTGGCTTTGAATGGTGCATACCAACCGCAAAAAAGTCTAGAAAAATGAAGTGCCGGCCTTTGTAAGAGATGAGTTTTCGTCCGAACCCTGATACTTCGAAAGAGATTGTCCAGTTTGTACACGAAGTGCATCCAGTTTTTGTCGTAACCCTCTCTACTTTTTTGCATATGCTATGTGGGTGAAATGATGATACAATGAAAAGTTTCAACCTTTTCAGAGTTCATTTGTAGTGCTTTTCAATTTCAGGGTCATTTAGCTCAAAACAAATCAGTAAATGCATGAAAAATAACAAATGATGTCACAAAGGGTTGAAAGGTTATGACATGGCTTTCAATGGTGCATACGGAACGCAAAAAAGTCTGGAGCTGTAATAAGTTTAAAAAAATGAAGTGCCGGCCCTTGTAATAGATGAGTTTTTATCCGAAACCCTGATACTTCGAAAGAGATTTTCCAGTTTGTACACGAAGTGCATCGAGTTTTTGCTGTAAACCTCTCTACTTTTTTGCACATGCTATGTGGGTGAAATGATGATACCATGAAAAGTTTCAACCTTTTCAGAGTGCATTTGTAGTGTTTTTCAATTTCAGGCTCATTTAGCTTAAAACAAATCAGTAAATGCATGAAAAATAGCAAATGATGTCAGAAACGGTTGAAAGTTGATGACGTGGCTTTGAATGGTGCATACTGAACGCAAAAAAAGTTTGGAGATGCAATAAGTTTAAAAAATGAAGTGCCGGCCTTTGTAACAGATGAGTTTTCGTCTGAAACCCTGATACTTCGAAAGAGATTGTGCAGTTTGTACACGAAGTTCATCCAGTTTTTTCCGTAGACCTCTCTA
>NW_025228573.1:37564-37823 GCF_018294505.1 Triticum aestivum | reverse complement strand
GAACGCAAAAAAAGTTTGGAGATGCAATAAGTTTAAAAAAATGAAGTGCCGGCCTTTGTAACAGATGAGTTTTCGTCCGAAACCCTGATACTTCGAAAGAGATTGTGCAGTTTGTACACGAAGTTCATCCAGTTTTTTCCGTAGACCTCTCTACTTTTTTGCACATGCTATGTGGGTGAAATGATGATACCATGAAAAGTTTCAACCTTTTCAGAGTTCATTTGTAGTGTTTTTCAATTTCAGGGTCATTTAGCTTAAA
>NW_025228573.1:36085-37509 GCF_018294505.1 Triticum aestivum | reverse complement strand
TGCATACTGAACGCAAAAAAAGTTTGGAGTTGTGATAAGTTTAAAAAATGAAGTGCCGGCCTTTGTAACAGATGAGTTTTCGTCCGAACCATGATACTTCGAAAGAGATTGTCTAGTTTGTACACGAAGTGCGTCCAGTTTTTGTCGTAACCCTCTCTACTTTTTTGCACATGCTATGTGGGTGAAATGATGATACCATGAAAAGTTTCAACCTTTTCAGAGTTCATTTGTAGTGTTTTTCAATTTCAGAGTCATTTAGCTTAAAACAAATCAGTAAATGCATGAAAAATAGCAAATGATGTCAGAAAGGGTTGAAAGTTGATGACGTGGCTTTGAATGGTGCATACTGAACGCAAAAAAAGTTTGGAGTTGTAATAAGTTTAAAAAATGAAGTGCGGGCCTTTGTAACAGATGAGTTTTCGTCCGAAACCCTGATACTTCGAAAGAGATTGTGCAGTTTGTACACGAAGTGCATCCTGTTTTTGCTGTAAACCTCTCTACTTTTTTGCATATGCTATGTGGGTGAAATGATGATACCATGACAAGTTTCAACCTTTTCAGAGTTCATTTGTAGTTCTTTTCAATTTCAGGGTCATTTAGCTCAAAACAAATCAGTAAATGCATGAAAAATAGCAAATGATGTCAGAAAGGGTTGAAAGTTGATGACGTGGCTTTGAATGGTGCATACCAACCGCAAAAAAGTCTAGAAAAATGAAGTGCCGGCCTTTGTAACAGATGAGTTTTCGTTCGAACCCTGATACTTCGAAAGAGATTGTCCAGTTTGTACACGAAGTGCGTCCAGTTTTTGTCGTAACCCTCACTACTTTTTCGCATATGCTATGTGGGTGAAATGATGATACAATGACAAGTTTCAACCTTTTCAGAGATCATTTGTAGTGCTTTTCAATTTCAGGGTCATTTAGCTCAAAACAAATCAGTAAATGCATGAAAAATAACAAATGATGTCACAAAGGGTTGAAAGGTGATGACATGGCTTTCAATGGTGCATACGGAACGCAAAAAAGTCTGGAGCTGTAATAAGTTAAAAAAAATGAAGTGCCGGCCTTTGTAACAGATGAGTTTTCGTCCGAAACCCTGATACTTCGAAAGAGATTGTGCAGTTTGTACACGAAGTTCATCCTGTTTTTGCCGTAAACCTCTCTACTTTTTTGCGCATGCTATGTGGGTGAAATAATGATACCATGACAAGTTTCAACCTTTTCAGAGTTCATTTGTAATGCTTTTCAATTTCTGGGTCATTTAGCTCAAAACAAATCAGTAAATGCATGAAAAATAGCAAATGATGTCAGAAAGGGTTGAAAGTTGATGACGTGGCTTTGAATGGTGCATACTGAACGCAAAAAGTCTGGAGTTGTAATAAATTTTAAAAAATGAAGTGCCGGCCTTTGTAACAGATGAATTTT
>NW_025228573.1:33509-34537 GCF_018294505.1 Triticum aestivum | reverse complement strand
GAAATAATGATACCATGACAAGTTTCAACCTTTTCAGAGTTCATTTGTAGTGCTTTTCAATTACAGGGTCATTTAGCTCAAAATAAATCAGTAAATGCATGAAAAATAGCAAATGATGTCAGAAAGGGTTGAAAGTTGATGACGTGGCTTTGAATGGTGCATACTGAACGCAAAAAAAGTTTAAAAAATGAAGTGCCGGCCTTTGTAACAGATGAGTTTTCGTCCGAAACCCTGATACTTCAAAAGAGATTGTGCAGTTTGTACACGAAGTGCGTCCAGTTTTTGCCGTAAACCTCTCTACTTTTTTGCACATGCTATGCGGGTGAAATGATGATACCATGAAATGTTTCAACCTTTTCAGAGTTCATTTGTAGTGTTTTTAATTTTAGGGTCATTTAGCTTAAACCAAATCAGTAAATGCATGAAAAATAGCAAATGATGTCAGAAACGGTTGAAAGTTGATGACGTGGCTTTGAATGGTGGATACTGAACGCAAAAAAAAGTTTGGAGATGCAATAAGTTTAAAAAAATGAAGTGCCGGCCTTTGTAACAGATGAGTTTTCGTCCGAAACCCTGATACTTCAAAAGAGATTGTGCAGTTTGTACACGAAGTTCATCCAGTTTTTGCGTAGACCTCTCTACTTTTTTGCACATGCTATGTGGGTGAAATGATGATACCATGAAAAGTTTCAACCTTTTCAGAGTTCATTTGTAGTGTTTTTCAATTTAAGGGTCATTTACCTTCAAATAAATAAGTAAATGCATGAAAAATAGCAAATGATGTCAGAAAGGGTTGAAAGTTGATGACGTGGCTTTGAATGGTGCATACCAACCGCAAAAAAGTCTAGAAAAATGAAGTGGCGGCCTTTGTAACAGATGAGTTTTCGTCCGAACCCTGATACTTCGAAAGAGATTGTCCAGTTTGTACACGAAGTGCGTCCAGTTTTTGTCGTAACCCTCTCTACTTTTTTGCATATGCTATGTGGGTGAAATGATGATACAATGACAAGTTTCAACCTTTTCAGAGT
>NW_025228573.1:32623-33349 GCF_018294505.1 Triticum aestivum | reverse complement strand
TCATTTAGCTCAAAACAAATCAGTAAATGCATGAAAAATAGCAAATGATGTCAGAAAGGGTTGAAAGTTGATGACGTGGCTTTGAATGGTGCATACCAACCGCAAAAAATTCTAGAAAAATGAAGTGCCGGCCTTTGTAACACATGAGTTTTCGTCCGAACCCTGATACTTCGAAAGAGATTGTCCAGTTTGTACACGAAGTGCGTCCAGTTTTTGTCGTAACCCTCTCTACTTTTTTGCATATGCTATGTGGGTGAAATGATGATACAATGACAAGTTTCAACCTTTTCAGAGTTCATTTGTAGTGCTTTTCAATTTCAGGGTCATTTAGCTCAAAACAAATCAGTAAATGCATGAAAAATAACAAATGATGTCACAAAGGGTTGAAAGGTTATGACATGGCTTTCAATGGTGCATACGGAACGCAAAAAATTCTGGAGCTGTAATAAGTTTAAAAAAATGAAGTGCCGGCCTTTGTAATACAGGAGTTTTCATCCGAAACCCTGATACTTCGAAAGAGATTGTCCAGTTTGTCCACGAAGTGGATCGAGTTTTTGTCGTAAACCTCTCTACTTTTTTGCACATGCTATGTGGGTGAAATGATGATACCATGAAAAGTTTCAACCTTTTCAGAGTTCATTTGTAGTGTTTTTCAATTTCAGGGTCATTTAGCTTAAAACATATCAGTAAATGCATGAAAAATAGCAAATGATGTCAGAAACGGTT
>NW_025228573.1:29473-31163 GCF_018294505.1 Triticum aestivum | reverse complement strand
TTCGTCCGAACCCTGATACTTCGAAAGAGATTGTCCAGTTTGTACACGAAGTGCGTCCAGTTTTTGTCGTAACCCTCTCTACTTTTTTGCATATGCTATGTGGGTGAAATGATTATACAATGACAAGTTTCAACCTTTTCAGAGTTCATTTGTAGTGCTTTTCAATTTCAGGGTCATTTAGCTCAAAAAAAAATCAGTAAATGCATGAAAAATAACAAATGATGTCCCAAAGGGTTGAAAGGTTATGACATGGCTTTCAATGGTGCATACGGAACGCAAAAAAGTCTGGAGCTGTAATAAGTTTAGAAAAATGAAGTGCCGGCCTTTGTAATAGAGGAGTTTTCATCCGAAACCCTGATACTTCGAAAGAGATTGTCCAGTTTGTACACGAAGTGCATCGAGTTTTTGCCGTAAACCTCTCTACTTTTTTGCACATGCTATGTGGGTGAAATGATGATACCATGAAAAGTTTCAACCTTTTTAGAGTTCATTTGTAGTGTTTTTCAATTTCAGGGCCATTTTGCTTAAAACATATCAGTAAATGCATGAAAAATAGCAAATGATGTCAGAAACGGATGAAAGTTGATGACGTGGGTTTGAATGGTGCATACTGAACGCAAAAAAAGTTTGGAGATGCAATAAGTTTAAAAAAATGAAGTGCCGGCCTTTGTAACAGATGAGTTTTCGTCCGAAACCCTGATACTTCGAAAGAGATTGTGCAGTTTGTACACGAAGTTCATCCAGTTTTTGCTGTAGACCTCTCTACTTTTTTGCACATGCTATGTGGGTGAAATGATGATACCATGAAAAGTTTCAACCTTTTCAGAGTTCATTTGTAGTGTTTTTCAATTTCAGGGTCATTTAGCTTAAACCAAATCAGTAAATGCATGAAAAATAACAAATGATGTCAGAAAGGGTTGAAAGTTGATGACGTGGCTTTGAATGGTGCATACTGAACGCAAAAAAAGTTTGGAGTTTTAATTAGTTTAAAAAAATGAAGTGCCGGCCTTTGTAACACATGAGTTTTCGTCCGAAACCCTGATACTTCGAAAGAGATTGTGCAGTTTGTACACGAAGTTCATCAACTTTTTGCCGTAAACCTCTCTACTTTTTTGCGCATGCTATGTGGGTGAAATGATGATACCATGACATGTTTCAACCTTTTCAGAGTTCATTTGTAGTGCTTTTCAATTTAAGGGTCATTTACCTTCAAATAAATCTGTAAATGCATGAAAAATAGCAAATGATGTCAGAAAGGGTTGAAAGTTGATGACGTGGCTTTGAATGGTGCATACTGGACGCAAAAAAAGTTTGGAGGTGTAATAAGTTTAAAAAATGAAGTGCATCCAGTTTTTGCCGTAACCCTCTCTACTTTTTTGCATATGCTATGTGGGTGAAATGATGATACCATGACAAGTTTCAACCTTTTCAGAGTTCATTTGTGGTGCTTTTCAATTTCAGGGTCATTTAGCTCAAAACAAATCAGTAAATGCATGAAAAATAGCAAATGATGTCAGAAAGGTTTGAAATTTGATGACGTGGCTTTGAATGGTGCATACCAACCGCAAAAAAGTCTAGAAAAATGAAGTGCCGGCCTTTGTAACAGATGAGTTTTCGTCCGAACCCTGATACTTCGAAAGAGATTGTCCAGTTTGTACACGAAGTGCGTCCAGTTTTTGTCGTAACCCTC
>NW_025228573.1:26644-28484 GCF_018294505.1 Triticum aestivum | reverse complement strand
CAAGTTTTTGCCGTAAACCTCTCTACTTTTTTGCGCATGCTATGTGGGTGAAATGATGATACCATGACATGTTTCAACCTTTTCAGAGTTCATTTGTAGTGCTTTTCAATTTCAGGGTCATTTAGCTCAAAACAAATCAGTAAATGCATGAAAAATAGCAAATGATGTCAGAAAGGGTTGAAAGTTGATGACGTGGCTTTGAATGGGGCATACCAACCGCAAACAATTCTAGAAAAATGAAGTGCCGGCCTTTGTAACAGATGAGTTTTCGTCCGAACCCTGATACTTCGAAAGAGATTGTCCAGTTTGTACACGAAGTGCGTCCAGTTTTTGTCGTAACCCTCTCTACTTTTTTGCATATGCTATGTGGGTGAAATGATTATACAATGACAAGTTTCAACCTTTTCAGAGTTCATTTGTAGTGCTTTTCAATTTCAGGGTCATTTAGCTCAAAAAAATCAGTAAATGCATGAAAAATAACAAATGATGTCCCAAAGGGTTGAAAGGTTATGACATGGCTTTCAATGGTGCATACGGAACGCAAAAAAGTCTGGAGCTGTAATAAGTTTAGAAAAATGAAGTGCCGGCCTTTGTAATAGAGGTGTTTTCATCTGAAACCCTGATACTTCGAAAGAGATTGTCCAGTTTGTACACGAAGTGCATCGAGTTTTTGCCGTAAACCTCTCTACTTTTTTGCACATGCTATGTGGGTGAAATGATGATACCATGAAAAGTTTCAACCTTTTTAGAGTTCATTTGTAGTGTTTTTCAATTTCAGGGCCATTTTGCTTAAAACATATCAGTAAATGCATGACAAATAGCAAATGATGTCAGAAACGGATGAAAGTTGATGACGTGGGTTTGAATGGTGCATACTGAACGCAAAAAAAGTTTGGAGATGCAATAAGTTTAAAAAAATGAAGTGCCGGCCTTTGTAACAGATGAGTTTTCGTCCGAAACCCTGATACTTCGAAAGAGATTGTGCAGTTTGTACACGAAGTTCATCCAGTTTTTGCTGTAGACCTCTCTACTTTTTTGCACATGCTATGTGGGTGAAATGATGATACCATGAAAAGTTTCAACCTTTTCAGAGTTCATTTGTAGTGTTTTTCAATTTCAGGGTCATTTAGCTTAAACCAAATCAGTAAATGCATGAAAAATAACAAATGATGTCAGAAAGGGTTGAAAGTTGATGACGTGGCTTTGAATGGTGCATACTAAACGCAAAAAAAGTTTGGAGTTTTAATTAGTTTAAAAAAATGAAGTGCCGGCCTTTGTAACAGATGAGTTTTCATCCGAAACCCTGATACTTCGAAAGAGATTGTGCAGTTTGTACACGAAGTTCATCAACTTTTTGCCGTAAACCTCTCTACTTTTTTGCGCATGCTATGTGGGTGAAATGATGATACCATGACATGTTTCAACCTTTTCAGAGTTCATTTGTAGTGCTTTTCAATTTAAGGGTCATTTACCTTCAAATAAATCAGTAAATGCATGAAAAATAGCAAATGATGTCAGAAAGGGTTGAAAGTTGATGACGTGGCTTTGAATGGTGCATACTGAACGCAAAAAAAGTTCGGAGGTGTAATAAGTTTAAAAAATGAAGTGCATCCAGTTTTTGCCGTAACCCTCTCTACTTTTTTGCATATGCTATGTGGGTGAAATGATGATACCATGACAAGTTTCAACCTTTTCAGAGTTCATTTGTGGTGCTTTTCAATTTCAGGGTCATTTAGCTCAAAACCAATCAGTAAATGCATGAAAAATAGCAAATGATGTCAGAAAGGTTTGAAATTTGATGACGTGGCTTTGAATGGTGCATACCAACCGCAAAAAAGTC
>NW_025228573.1:22571-25130 GCF_018294505.1 Triticum aestivum | reverse complement strand
ATACTGAACGCAAAAAAAGTTTGGAGTTGTAATAAGTTTAAAAAAATGAAGTGCCGGCCTTTGTAACAGATGAGTTTTCGTCCGAAACCCTGATACTTCGAAAGAGATTGTTCAGTTTGTACACGAAGTTCATCAAGTTTTTGCCGTAAACCTCTTTACTTTTTTGTGCATGCTATGTGGGTGAAATGATGATACCATGACATGTTTCAACCTTTTCAGAGTTCATTTGTAGTGCTTTTCAATTTCAGGGTCATTTAGCTCAAAAGAAATCAGTAAATGCATGAAAAATAGCAAATGATGTCAGAAAGGGTTGAAAGTTGATGACGTGGCTTTGAATGGGGCATACCAACCGCAAACAATTCTAGAAAAATGAAGTGCCGGCCTTTGTAACATTTGAGTTTTCGTCCGAACCCTGATACTTCGAAAGAGATTGTCCAGTTTGTACACGAAGTGCGTCCAGTTTTTATCGTAACCCTCTCTACTTTTTTGCATATGCTATGTGGGTGAAATGATTATACAATGACAAGTTTCAACCTTTTCAGAGTTCATTTGTAGTGCTTTTCAATTTCAGGGTCATTTAGCTCAAAACAAATCAGTAAATGCATGAAAAATAACAAATGATGTCCCAAAGGGTTGAAAGGTTATGACATGGCTTTCAATGGTGCATACGGAACGCAAAAAAGTCTGGAGCTGTAATAAGTTTAGAAAAATGAAGTGCCGGCCTTCGTAATAGAGGAGTTTTCATCCGAAACCCTGATACTTCGAAAGAGATTGTCCAGTTTGTACACGAAGTGCATCGAGTTTTTGCCGTAAACCTCTCTACTTTTTTGCACATGCTATGTGGGTGAAATGATGATACCATGAAAAGTTTCAACCTTTTCAGAGTTCATTTGTAGTGTTTTTCAATTTCAGGGCCATTTTGCTTAAAACATATCAGTAAATGCATGAAAAATAGCAAATGATGTCAGAAACGGTTGAAAGTTGATGACGTGGCTTTGAATGGTGCATACTGAACGCAAAAAAAGTTTGGAGATGCAATAAGTTTAAAAAAATGAAGTGCCGGCCTTTGTAACAGATGAGTTTTCGTCCGAAACCCTGATACTTCGAAAGAGATTGTGCAGTTTGTACATGAAGTTCATCCAGTTTTTGCTGTAGACCTCTCTAGTTTTTTGCACATGCTATGTGGGTGAAATGATGATACCATGAAAAGTTTCAACCTTTTCAGAGTTCATTTGTAGTGTTTTTCAATTTCAGGGTCATTTAGCTTAAACCAAATCAGTAAATGCATGAAAAATAGCAAATGATGTCAGAAAGGGTTGAAAGTTGATGACGTGGCTTTGAATGGTGCATACTGAACGCAAAAAAAAGTTTGGAGTTTTAATAAGTTTAAAAAATGAAGTGCCGGCCTTTGTAACAGATGAGTTTTCGTCCGAAACCCTGATACTTCGAAAGAGATTGTGCAGTTTATCCACGAAGTTCATCAACTTTTTGCCGTAAACCTCTCTACTTTTTTGCGCATGCTATGTGGGTGAAATGATGATACCATGACATGTTTCAACCTTTTCAGAGTTCATTTGTAGTGCTTTTCAATTTAAGGGTCATTTACCTTCAAATAAATCAGTAAATGCATGAAAAATAGCAAATGATGTCAGAAAGGGTTGAAAGTTGATGACGTGGCTTTGAATGGTGCATACTGAACGCAAAAAAAGTTTGGAGTTGTAATAAGTTTAAAAAATGAAGTGCATCCAGTTTTTGCCGTAACCCTCTCTACTTTTTTGCATATGCTATGTGGGTGAAATGATGATACCATGACAAGTTTCAACCTTTTCAGAGTTCATTTGTGGTGCTTTTCAATTTCAGGGTCATTTAGCTCAAAACAAATCAGTAAATGCATGAAAAATAGCAAATGATGTCAGAAAGGTTTGAAAGTTGATGACGTGGCTTTGAATGGTGCATACCAACCGCAAAAAAGTCTAGAAAAATGAAGTGCCGGCCTTTGTAACAGATGAGTTTTCGTCCGAACCCTGATACTTCGAAAGAGATTGTCCAGTTTGTACACGAAGTGCGTCCAGTTTTTGTCGTAACCCTCTCTACTTTTTTGCATATGCTATGTGGGTGAAATGATGATACAATGACAAGTTTCAACCTTTTCAGAGTTCATTTGTAGTGCTTTTCAATTTCAGGGTAATTTAGCTCAAAACAAATCAGTAAATGCATGAAAAATAACAAATGATGTCACAAAGGGTTGAAAGGTTATGACATGGCTTTCAATGGTGCATACGGAACGCAAAAAAGTCTGGAGCTGTAATAAGTTTAAAAAAATGAAGTGCCGGCCTTTGTAATAGATGAGTTTTCATCCGAAACCCTGATACTTCGAAAGAGATTGTCCAGTTTGTACACGAAGTGCATCGAGTTTTTGCCGTAAACCTCTCTACTTTTTTGCACATGCTATGTGGGTGAAATTATGATACCATGAAAAGTTTCAACCTTTTCAGAGTTCATTTGTAGTGTTTTTCAATTTCAGGGTCATTTAGCTTAAAACAAATCAGTAAATGCATG
>NW_025228573.1:21684-22249 GCF_018294505.1 Triticum aestivum | reverse complement strand
AACCCTGATATTTCGAAAGAGATTGTCCAGTTTGTACACGAAGTTCATCCAGTTTTTGCCGTAGACCTCTCTACTTTGTTGCACATGCTATGTGGGTGAAATGATGATACCATGAAAAGTTTCAACCTTTTCAGAGTTCATTTGTAGTGTTTTTCAATTTCAGGGTCATTTAACTTAAAACAAATCAGTAAATGTATGAAAAATAGCAAATGATGTCAGAAAGGGTTGAAAGTTGATGACGTGGCTTTGAATGGTGCATACTGAACGCAAAAAAAGTTTGGAGTTGTAATAAGTTTAAAAAAATGAAGTGCCGGCCTTTGTAACAGATGAGTTTTCATCCGAAACCCTGATACTTCGAAAGAGATTGTGCAGTTTGTACACGAAGTTCATCCTATTTTGCCGTAAACCTCTCTACTTTTTTGCGCATGCTATGTGGGTGAAACAATGATACCATGACAAGTTTCAACCTTTTCAGAGTTCATTTGTAGTGCTTTTCAATTTCAGGGTCATTTTGCTCAAAACAAATCAGTAAATGCATGAAAAATAGCAAATGATGTCAGAAAGG
>NW_025228573.1:18954-20096 GCF_018294505.1 Triticum aestivum | reverse complement strand
ACCATGAAAAGTTTCAACCTTTTCAGAGTTCATTTGTAGTGTTTTTCAATTTCAGGGTCATTTAGCTTAAAACAAATCAGTAAATGCATGAAAAATAGCAAATGATGTCAGAAAGGGTTGAAAGTTGATGACGTGGCTTTGAATGGTGCATACTGAACGCAAAAAAAGTTTGGAGTTGTAATAAGTTTAAAAAAATGAAGTGCCGGCCTTTGTAACAGATGAGTTTTCGTCCGAAACCCTGATACTTCGAAAGAGATTGTGCAGTTTGTACCCGAAGTTCATCAAGTTTTTGCCGTAAACCTCTCTACTTTTTTGCGCATGCTATGTGGGTGAAATGACGATACCATGACATGTTTCAACCTTTTCAGAGTTCATTTGTAGTGCTTTTCCATTTCAGGTCATTTAGCTCAAAACAAATCAGTAAATGCATGAAAAATAGCAAATGATGTCAGAAAGGGTTGAAATTTGATGACGTGGCTTTGAATGGTGCATACCAACCGCATAAAAGTCTAGAAAAAATGAAGTGCCGGCCTTTGTAACAGATGAGTTTTCGTCCGAACCCTGATACTTCGAAAGAGATTGTCCAGTTTGTACATGAAGTGCGTCCAGTTTTTGTCGTAACCCTCTCTACTTTTTTGCATATGCTATGTGGGTGAAATGATGATACAATGACAAGTTTCAACCTTTTCAGAGTTCATTTGTAGTGCTTTTCAATTTCAGGGTCATTTAGCTCAAAACAAATCAGTAAATGCATGAAAAATAACAAATGATGTCACAAAGGTTGAAAGGTTATGACATGGCTTTCAATGGTGCATACGGAACGCAAAAAAGCCTGGAGCTGTAATAAGTTTAAAAAAATGAAGTGCCGGCCTTTGTAATAGAGGAGTTTTCATCCGAAACCCTGATACTTCGAAAGAGATTGTCCAGTTTGTACACGAAGTGCATCGAGTTTTTGCCGTAAACCTCTCTACTTTTTTGCACATTCTATGTTGGTGAAATGATGATACCATGAAAAGTTTCAACCTTTTCAGAGTTCATTTGTAGTGTTTTTCAATTTCAGGGTCATTTAGCTTAAAACAAATCAGTAAATGCATGAAAAATAGCAAATGATGTCAGAAACGGTTGAAAGTTGATGACGTGGC
>NW_025228573.1:14581-16203 GCF_018294505.1 Triticum aestivum | reverse complement strand
CACGAAGTGGATCGAGTTTTTGTCGTAAACCTCTCTACTTTTTTGCACATGCTATGTGGGTGAAATGATGATACCATGAAAAGTTTCAACCTTTTCAGAGTTCATTTGTAGTGTTTTTCAATTTCAGGGTCATTTAGCTTAAAACATATCAGTAAATGCATGAAAAATAGCAAATGATGTCAGAAACGGTTGAAAGTTGATGACGTGGCTTTGAATGGTGCATACTGAACGCAAAAAAAGTTTGGAGATGCAATAAGTTAAAAAAAATGAAGTGCCGGCCTTTGTAACAGATGGGTTTTCGTCCGAAACCCTGATACTTCGAAAGAGATTGTCCAGTTTGTACACGAAGTTCATCCAGTTTTTGCTATAGACCTCTCTACTTTTTTGCACATGCTATGTGGGTGAAATGATGAAACCATGAAAAGTTTCAACCTTTTCAGAGTTCATTTGTAGTGTTTTTCAATTTCAGGGTCATTTAGCTTAAAACAAATCAGTAAATGCATGAAAAATAGCAAATGATGTCAGAAACGGTTGAAAGTTGATGACGTGGCTTTGAATGGTGCATACTGAACGCAAAAAAAGTTTGGAGATGCAATAAGTTTAAAAAAATGAAGTGCCGGCCTTTGTAACAGATGAGTTTTCGTCCGAAACCCTGATACTTCGAAAGAGATTGTGCAGTTTGTACACGAAGTTCATCAAGCTTTTGCCGTAAACCTCTCTACTTTTTTGCGCATGCTATGTGGGTGAAATGACGATACCATGACATGTTTCAACCTTTTCAGAGTTCATTTGTAGTGCTTTTCCATTTCAGGTCATTTAGCTCAAAACAAATCAGTAAATGCATGAAAAATAGCAAATGATGTTAGAAAGGGTTGAAAGTTGATGACGTGGCTTTGAATGGTGCATACCAACCGCAAAAAAGTCTAGAAAAAATGAAGTGCCGACCTTTGTAACAGATGAGTTTTCGTCCGAACCCTGATACTTCGAAAGAGATTGTCCAGTTTGTACACGAAGTGCGTCCAGTTTTTGTCGTAACCCTCTCTACTTTTTTGCATATGCTATGTGGGTGAAATGATGATACAATGACAAGTTTCAACCTTTTCAGAGTTCATTTGTAGTGCTTTTCAATTTCAGGGTCATTTAGCTCAAAACAAATCAGTAAATGCATGAAAAATAACAAATGATGTCACAAAGGGTTGAAATGTTATGACATGGCTTTCAATGGTGCATACGGAATGCAAAAAAGCCTGGAGCTGTAATAAGTTTAAAAAAATGAAGTGCCGGCCTTTGTAATAGATGAGTTTTCATCCGAAACCCTGATACTTCGAAAGAGATTGTCCAGTTTGTACACGAAGTGCATCGAGTTTTTGCCGTAAACCTCTCTACTTTTTTGCACATGCTATGTGGGTGAAATTATGATACCATGGAAAGTTTCAACCTTTTCAGAGTTCATTTGTAGTGTTTTTCAATTTCAGGGTCATTTAGCTTAAAACAAATCAGTAAATGCATGAAAAATAGCGAATGATGTCAGAAAGGGTTGAAAGTTGATGACGTGGCTTTGAATGGTGCATACTGAACGCAAAAAAAGTTTGGAGATGCAATAAGTTTAAAAAAATGAAGTG
>NW_025228573.1:13649-14487 GCF_018294505.1 Triticum aestivum | reverse complement strand
TAGACCTCTCTACTTTTTTGCACATGCTATATGGGTGAAATGATGATACCATGAAAAGTTTCAACCTTTTCAAAGTTCATTTGTAGTGTTTTTCAATTTCAGGGTCATTTAGCTTAAAACAAATCAGTAAATGTATGAAAAATAGCAAATGATGTCAGAAAGGGTTGAAAGTTGATGACGTGGCTTTGAATGGTGCATACTGAACGCAAAAAAGTTTGGATTTGTAATAAGTTTCAAAAAATGAAGTGCCGGCCTTTGTAACAGATGAGTTTTCGTCCGAAACCCTGATACTTCGAAAGAGATTGTGCAGTTTGTACACGAAATTCATGCAGTTTTTGCTGTAGACCTCTCTACTTTTTTGCACATGCTATGTGGGTGAAATGATGATACCATGAAAAGTTTCAACCTTTTAAGAGTTCATTTGTAGTGTTTTTCAATTTTAGGGTCATTTAGCTTAAAACAAATCAGTAAATGCATGAAAAATAGCAAATGATGTCAGAAAGGGTTGAAAGTTGATGACGTGGCTTTGAATGGTGCATACTGAACGCAAAAAAAGTTTGGAGTTGTAATAAGTTTAAAAAAATGAAGTGCCGGCCTTTGTAAAAGATGAGTTTTCGTCCGAAACCCTGATACTTCGAAAGAGATTGTGCAGTTTGTACACGAAGTTCATCAAGTTTTTGCCGTAAACCTCTCTACTTTTTTGCGCATGCTATGTGGGTGAAATGACGATACCATGACATGTTTCAACCTTTTCAGAGTTCATTTGTAGTGCTTTTCCATTTCAGGTCATTTAGCTCAAAACAAATCAGTAAATGCATGAAAAATAGCAAATGATGTC
>NW_025228573.1:11222-12980 GCF_018294505.1 Triticum aestivum | reverse complement strand
AGGGTTGAAAGTCGATGACGTGGCTTTGACTGGTGCATACTGACCGCAAAAAAGCCTAGAGCTGTAATAAGTTTAAAAAAATGGAGTGCCGGCCTTTGTAATAGATGAGTTTTCATCCGAAACCCTGATACTTCGAAAGAGATTCTCAAGTTTGTACAAGAAGTGCATCCAGTTTTTGCCGAAACCTCTCTACTTTTTTGCACATGCTATGTGGGTGAAATGATGATACCATGAAAAGTTTCAACCTATTCAGAGTTCATTTGTAGTGTTTTTCAATTTCAGGGTCATTTAGCTTAAAACAAATCAGTAAATGCATGAAAAATTGCAAATGATGTCAGAAAGGGTTGAAAGTTGATGATGTGGCTTTGAATGGTGCATACTGAACGCAAAAAAAGTTTGGGGTTGTAATAAGTTTAAAAAAATGAAGTGGCGGCCTTTGTAACAGATGAGTTTTCGTCCTAAACCCTGATACTTCGAAAGAGATTGTGCAGTTTGTACACAAAGTTCATCCTATTTTTGCCGTAAATCTCTCTACTTTTTTGCGCATGCTATGTGGGTGAAATAATGATACCATGACAAGTTTCAACCTTTTCAGAGTTCATTTGTAGTGCTTTTCAATTTCAGGGTCATTTAGCTCAAAACAAATCAGTAAATGCATGAAAAATAGCAAATGATGTCAGAAAGGGTTGAAAGTCGATGACGCGGCTTTGAATGGTGCATACTGACCGCAAAAAAGTCTGGAAAATTGAAGTGTCGGCCTTTGTAACATATGAGTTTTCGTCCGAACCCTGATACTTCGAAAGAGATTGTGCAGTTTGTACACGAAGTGCGTCCAGTTTTTGCCGTAACCCTCTCTACTTTTTTGCATATGCTATGTGGGTGAAATGATGATACCATGACAAGTTTCAACCTTTTCAGAGTTCATTTGTAGTGCTTTTCAATTTCAGGGTCATTTAGCTCAAAACAAAACAGTAAATGCATGAAAAATAGCAAATGATGTCAGAAAGGGTTGAAAGTTGATGACGTGGCTTTGAATGGTGCATACCAACCGCAAAAAAGTCTAGAAAAATGAAGTGCCGGCCTTTGTAACAGATGAGTTTTCGTCTGTACCATGATACTTCGAAAGAGATTGTCCAGTTTGTACACGAACTGCGTCCAGTTTTTGTCGTAACCCTCTCTACTTTTTTGCATATGCTATGTGGGTGAAATGATGATACAATGACAAGTTTCAACCTTTTCAGAGTTCATTTGTAGTGCTTTTCAATTTTAGGGTCATTTAGCTCAAAACAAATCAGTAAATGCATGAAAAATAACAAATGATGTCACAAAGGGTTGAAAGGTTATGACATGGCTTTCAATGGTGCATACGGAACGCAAAAAAGTCTAGAGCTGTAATAAGTTTTAAAAAATGAAGTGCCGGCCTTTGTAATAGATGAGTTTTCATCCGAAACACTGATACTTCGAAAGAGATTGTCCAGTTTGTACACGAAGTGCATCGAGTTTTTGCCGTAAACCTCTCTACTTTTTTGCACATGCTATGTGGGTGAAATGATGATACCATGAAAAGTTTCAACCTTTTCAGAGTTCATTTGTTGTGTTTTTCAATTTCAGGGTCATTTAGCTTAAAACAAATCAGTAAATGCATGAAAAATACCAAATGATGTCAGAAAGGGTTGAAAGTTGATGACGTGGCTTTGAATGGTGCATACTGAAAGCAAAAAAAGTTTGGAGATGCAATAAGTTTAAAAAAATGAAGTG
>NW_025228573.1:10364-11212 GCF_018294505.1 Triticum aestivum | reverse complement strand
GAAAGGGTTGAAAGTTGATGACGTGGCTTTGAATGGTGCATACCAACCGCAAAAAAGTCTAGAAAAATGAAGTGCCGGCCTTTGTAACAGATGAGTTTTCGTCTGTACCATGATACTTCGAAAGAGATTGTCCAGTTTGTACACGAACTGCGTCCAGTTTTTGTCGTAACTCTCTCTACTTTTTTGCATATGCTATGTGGGTGAAATGATGATACAATGACAAGTTTCAACCTTTTCAGAGTTCATTTGTAGTGCTTTTCAATTTTAGGGTCATTTAGCTCAAAACAAATCTGTAAATGCATGAAAAATAACAAATGATGTCACAAAGGGTTGAAAGGTTATGACATGGCTTTCAATGGTGCATACGGAACGCAAAAAAGTCTAGAGCTGTAATAAGTTTTAAAAAATGAAGTGCCGGCCTTTGTAATAAATGAGTTTTCATCCGAAACGCTGATACTTCGAAAGAGATTGTCCAGTTTGTACACGAAGTGCATCGAGTTTTTGCCGTAAACCTCTCTACTTTTTTGCACATGCTATGTGGGTGAAATGATGATACCATGAAAAGTTTCAACCTTTTCAGAGTTCATTTGTTGTGTTTTTCAATTTCAGGGTCATTTAGCTTAAAACAAATCAGTAAATGCATGAAAAATACCAAATGATGTCAGAAAAGGTTGAAAGTTGATGACGTGGCTTTGAATGGTGCATACTGAAAGCAAAAAAAGTTTGGAGATGCAATAAGTTTAAAAAAATGAAGTGCCGGCCTTTGTAACAGATGAGTTTTCGTCCGAAACCCTGATACTTCGAAAGAGATTGTGCAGTTTGTACACGAAGTTCATCCAGTTTTTGCC
>NW_025228573.1:5157-6271 GCF_018294505.1 Triticum aestivum | reverse complement strand
AGCTCAAAACAAATCAGTAAATGCATGAAAAATAGCAAATGATGTCAGAAAGGGTTGAAAGTTGATGACGTGGCTTTGAATGGTGCATACCAACCGCAAAAAAGTCTAGAAAAATGAAGTGCCGGCCTTTTGTGACAGATGAGTTTTCGTCCGAACCCTGATACTTCGAAAGAGATTGTCCAGTTTGTACATGAGGTGCGTCCAGTTTTTGTCGTAACCCTCTCTACTTTTTTGCATATGCTATGTGGGTGAAATGATGATACAATGACAAGTTTCAACCTTTTCAGAGTTCATTTGTAGTGCTTTTCAATTTTAGGGTCATTTAGCTCAAAACAAATCAGTAAATGCATGAAAAATAACAAATGATGTCACAAAGGGTTGAAAGGTTATGACATGGCTTTCAATGGTGCATACGGAACGCAAAAAAGTCTAGAGCTGTAATAAGTTTAAAAAAATGAAGTGGCGGCCTTTGTAATAGATGAGTTTTCATCCGAAACCCTGATACTTCGAAAGAGATTGTCCAGTTTGTACACGAAGTGCATCGAGTTTTTGCCGTAAACCTCTCTACTTTTTTGCACATGCTATGTGGGTGAAATGATGATACCATGAAAAGTTTCAACCCTTTTAGAGTTCATTTGTAGTGTTTTTCAATTTCAGGGTCATTTAGCTTAAAACAAATCAGTAAATGCATGAAAAATTGCAAATGATGTCAGAAAGGGTTGAAAGTTGATGACGTGGCTTTGAATGGTGCATACTGAACGCAAAAAAAGTTTGGAGATGCAATAAGTTTAAAAAAATGAAGTGTCGGCCTTTGTAACAGATGAGTTTTCGTCCGAACCCTGATACTTCGAAAGAGATTGTTCAGTTTGTACACGAAGTGCATCCAGTTTTTGCCGTAACCCTCTCTACTTTTTTGCATATGCTATGTGGGTGAAATGATGATACCATGACAAGTTTCAACCTTTTCAGAGTTCATTTGTGGTGCTTTTCAATTTCAGGGTCATTTAGCTCAAAACAAATCAGTAAATGCATGAAAAATAGCAAATGATGTCAGAAAGGGTGGAAAGTCGATGACGTGGCTTTGAATGGTGCATACTGACCGCAAAAAAGTCTG
>NW_025228573.1:4333-5088 GCF_018294505.1 Triticum aestivum | reverse complement strand
ACCGCAAAAAAGTATGGAGAATTGAAGTGCCGGCCTTTGTAACAGATGAGTTTTCGTCCGAACCCTGATACTTCGAAAGAGATTGTGCAGTTTGTACACGAAGTGCGTCCAGTTTTTGCCGTAACCCTCTCTACTTTTTTGCATATGCTATGTGGGTGAAATGATGATACCATGACAAGTTTCAACCTTTTCAGAGTTCACTTGTGGTGCTTTTGAATTTCAGGGTCATTTAGCTCAAAACAAATCAGTAAATGCATGAAAAATAGCAAATGATGTCAGAAAGGGTGGAAAGTCGATGACGTGGCTTTGAATGGTGCATACTGACCGCAAAAAAGTCTGGAAAAATGAAGTGTCGGCCTTTGTAACAGATGAGTTTTTATCCGAAACCCTGATACTTCGAAAGAGATTGTCCAGTTTGTACACGAAGTGCATCGAGTTTTTGCCGTAAACCTCTCTACTTTTTTGCACATGCTATGTGGGTGAAATGATGATACCATGAAAAGTTTCAACCTTTTTAGTGTTCATTTGTAGTGTTTTTCAATTTCAGGGTCATTTAGCTTAAAACAAATCAGTAAATGCATGAAAAATAGCAAATGATGTCAGAAAGGGTTGAAAGTTGATGACGTGGCTTTGAATGGTGCATACTGAACGCAAAAAAAGTTTGGAGATGCAATAAGTTTAAAAAAATTAAGTGTCGGCCTTTGTAACAGATGAGTTTTCGTCCGAACCCTGATACTTCGAAAGAGATTGTTCAG
>NW_025228573.1:3006-3986 GCF_018294505.1 Triticum aestivum | reverse complement strand
ACAAATGAGTTTTCGTCCGAACCCTGATACTTCGAAAGAGATGGTCCAGTTTGTACATGAGGTGCGTCCAGTTTTTGTCGTAACCCTCTCTACTTTTTTGCATATGCTATGTGGGTGAAATGATGATACAATGACAAGTTTCAACCTTTTCAGAGTTCATTTGTAGTGCTTTTCAATTTCAGGGTCATTTAGCTCAAAACAAATCAGTAAATGCATGAAAAATAACAAATGATGTCACAAAGGGTTGAAAGGTTATGACATGGCTTTCAATGGTGCATACGGAACGCAAAAAAGTCTAGAGTTGTAATAAGTTTAAAAAAATGAAGTGCTGGCCTTTGTAATAGATGAGTTTTCATCCGAAACCCTGATACTTCGAAAGAGATTGTCCAGTTTGTACACGAAGTGCATCGAGTTTTTGCCGTAAACCTCTCTACATTTTTGCACATGCTATGTGGGTGAAATGATGATACCATGATAGTTTCAACCTTTTCAGAGTTCATTTGTAGTGTTTTTCAATTTCAGGGTCATTTAGCTTAAAACAAATCAGTAAATGCATGAAAAATAGCAAATGATGTCAGAAAGGGTTGAAAGTTGATGACGTGGCTTTGAATGGTGCATACTGAACGCAAAAAAAGTTTGGAGATGCAATAAGTTTAAAAAAATGAAGTGCCGGCCTTTGTAACAGATGAGTTTTCGTCCGAAACCCTGATACTTCGAAAGAGATTGTGCAGTTTGTACACGAAGTTCATCCAGTTTTTGCCGTAACCCTCTCTACTTTTTTGCATATGCTATGTGGGTGAAATGATGATACCATGACAAGTTTCAACCTTTTCAGAGTTCATTTGTGGTGCTTTTCAATTTCAGGGTCATTTAGCTCAAAACAAATCAGTAAATGCATGAAAAATAGCAAATGATGTCAGAAAGGGTGGAAAGTCGATGACGTGGCTTTGAATGGTGCATACTGACCGCAAAAAAGTCTG
>NW_025228573.1:0-1000 GCF_018294505.1 Triticum aestivum | reverse complement strand
AGCTCAAAACAAATCAGTAAATGCATGAAAAATAGCAAATGATGTCAGAAAGGGTTGAAAGTTGATGACGTGGCTTTGAATGGTGCATACCAACCGCAAAAAAGTCTAGAAAAATGAAGTGCCGGCCTTTTGTGACAGATGAGTTTTCGTCCGAACCCTGATACTTCGAAAGAGATTGTCCAGTTTGTACATGAGGTGCGTCCAGTTTTTGTCGTAACCCTCTCTACTTTTTTGCATATGCTATGTGGGTGAAATGATGATACAATGACAAGTTTCAACCTTTTCAGAGTTCATTTGTAGTGCTTTTCAATTTTAGGGTCATTTAGCTCAAAACAAATCAGTAAATGCATGAAAAATAACAAATGATGTCACAACGGGTTGAAAGGTTATGACATGGCTTTCAATGGTGCATACGGAACGCAAAAAAGTCTAGAGCTGTAATAAGTTTAAAAAAAATGAAGTGGTGGCCTTTGTAATAGATGAGTTTTCATCCGAAACCCTGATACTTCGAAAGAGATTGTCCAGTTTGTACACGAAGTGCATCGAGTTTTTGCCGTAAACCTCTCTACTTTTTTGCACATGCTATGTGGGTGAAATGATGATACCATGAAAAGTTTCAACCTTTTTAGAGTTCATTTGTAGTGTTTTTCAATTTCAGGGTCATTTAGCTTAAAACAAATCAGTAAATGCATGAAAAATAGCAAATGATGTCAGAAAGGGTTGAAAGTTGATGACGTGGCTTTGAATGGTGCATACTGAACGCAAAAAAAGTTTGGAGATGCAATAAGTTTAAAAAAATGAAGTGCCGGCCTTTGTAACAGATGAGTTTTCGTCCGAACCCTGATACTTCGAAAGAGATTGTTCAGTTTGTACACGAAGTGCATCCAGTTTTTGCCGTAACCCTCTCTACTTTTTTGCATATGCTATGTGGGTGAAATGATGATACCATGACAAGTTTCAACCTTTTCAGAGTTCATTTGTGGTGCTTTTCAATTTCAGG
>NW_025228572.1:46166-47035 GCF_018294505.1 Triticum aestivum | reverse complement strand
ACACGAAGTGCATCCAGTTTCAGTCGTAACCCTCTCAACTTCCTTGCACATGCTATGTGGATGAAATGATGATTCCATGCCAACTTCCAACCTTTTTAGAGTTCATTTGAAATTCTTTTGAATTTTAGGGTCTTATAGCTCAATATAATTAGTAAATGCATCAAAAATAACAAATGTAGTCAGAAAGGATTGAAAAATGCTGATGTGGCTTTGAATGGTGCATTTTGAACACACAAAAATCAGGAGTTCAAATAAGTCTTAAAAAATGAAATCCCTTTGTAACAGACGAGTTTCCGTATGAAATCCTGATACTTTGAAAGAGATTGTACGTTTCGTACACGAAGTGCATCCAGTTTTTGCCGTAACCCTCTCAACTTTCTTGCGCATGCTATGTGGATGAAATGATGATTCCATGCCAACTTCCAACCTTTTTAGAATTCATTTGAAATGCTTTTCAATTTTAGGATCTTATAGCTCAAAATAATTAGTAAATGCATGAAAAATAACAAATGAAGTCAGAAAGGATTGAAAAATGCTGATGTGGCTTTCGATGGTGCATTTTGAACACACAAAAAGTCAGGAGTTCAAATAAGTTCTAAAATATGAAATCCCTTTGTAACAGACGAGTTTCCGTATGAAATCCTGATACTTTGCAAGAGATTGTTCGTTTTGTACACGATGTGCATCCAGTTTTTGCCGTAACCCTCTCAACTTTCTTGCACATGCTATGTGGATGAAATGATGATACCATGCCAACTTTCAACCTTTTCGGAGTTCATTTGAAATGCGTTTCAATTTTAGGGTCTTATAGCTCAAAATAATTAGTAAATGCATGAAAAATAACAAATGAAGTCAGAAAGGATTGACAA
>NW_025228572.1:45032-46116 GCF_018294505.1 Triticum aestivum | reverse complement strand
TTCTTGCACATGCTATGTGGATGAAATGATGATACCATGCCAACTTTCAACCTTTTCGGAGTTCATTTGAAATGCTTTTCAATTTTAGGGTCCTATAGCTCAAAATAATTAGTAAATGCATGAAAAATAACAAATGAAGTCAGAAAGGATTGACAAATGATGATGTGGCTTTGAATGGTGCATTTTGAACACACAAAAAGTCAGGAGTTCAAATAAGTTTTAAAATATGAAATCCCTTTGCAACAGACGAGTTTCCGTATGAAATCCTGATACTTTGAAAGAGATTGTCCGTTTTGTACACGAAGTGCATCCAGTTTTTGCCGTAACCCTCTCAACTTTCTTGCACATGCTATGTGGATGAAATGATGATTCCATGCCAACTTCCAACCTTTTTAGAATTCATTTGAAATGCTTTTCAATTTTAGGGTCTTATAGCTCAAAATAATTAGTAAATGCATGAAAAATAACAAATGAAGTCAGAAAGGATTGAAAAATACTGATGTGGCTTTCGATGGTGCATTTTGAACACACAAAAAGTCAGGAGTTCAAATAAGTTTTAAAATATGAAATCCCTTTGTAACAGACGAGTTTCCGTATGAAATCCTGATACTTTGCAAGAGATTGTCCGTTTTGTACACGATGTGCATCCAGTTTTTGCCGTAACCCTCTCAACTTTCTTGCACATGCTATGTGGATGAAATGATGATACCATGCCAACTTTCAACCTTTTCGGAGTTCATTTGAAATGCTTTTCAATTTTAGGGTCTTATAGCTCAAAATAATTAGTAAATGCATGAAAAATAACAAATGAAGTCATAAAGGATTGAAAAATGATGATGTGGCTTTGAATGGTGCATTTTGAACACACAAAAATCAGGAGTTCAAATAAGTTTTAAAAAATGAAATCCCTTTGTAACAGACGAGTTTCCGTATGAAATCCTCATACTTTGAAAGAGATTGTCCGTTTCGTACACGAAGTGCATCCAGTTTCAGTCGTAACCCTCTCAACTTCCTTGCACATGCTATGTGGATGAAATGATGATTCCATGCCAACTTCCAACCTTTTTAGAGTTCATTTGAAATT
>NW_025228572.1:38043-41253 GCF_018294505.1 Triticum aestivum | reverse complement strand
TCAGGAGTTCAAATAAGTTTTAAAAAATGAAATCCCTTTGTAACAGACGAGTTTCCGTATGAAATCCTCATACTTTGGAAGAGATTGTCCGTTTCGTACACGAAGTGCATCCAGTTTCAGCCATAACCCTCTCAACTTTCTTGCACATGCTATGTGGATGAAATGATGATTCCATGCCAACTTCCAACCTTTTTAGAGTTCATTTGAAATTCTTTTCACTTTTAGGGTCTTATAGCTCAATATAATTAGTAAATGCATGAATAATAACAAATGAAGTTAGAAAGGATTAAAAATGCTGATGTGGCTTTGAATGGTGCATTTTGAACACACAAAATCAGGAGTTCAAATAAGTTTCAAAAAATGAAATCCCTTTGTAACAGACGAGTTTCCGTATGAAATCCTGATACTTTGAAAGAGATTGTACGTTTTGTACACGAAGTGCATCCAGTTTTTGCCGTAACCCTCTCAACTCTCTTGCATATGCTATGTGGATGAAATGATGATTCCATGCCAACTTCAAACCTTTTTAGAGTTCATTTGAAATTCTTTTCACTTTTAGGGTCTTATAGCTCAATATAATTAGTAAATGCATGAATAATAACAAATGAAGTCAGAAAGGATTAAAAATGCTGATGTGGCTTTGAATGGTGCATTCTGAACACACAAAATCAGGAGTTCAAATAAGTTTTAAAAAATGAAATCCCTTTGTAACAGACGGGTTTCCGTATGGAATCCTGATACTTTGAAAGAGATTGTACGTTTTGTACACGAAGTGCATCCAGTTTTTGCCGTATCCCTCTCAACTCTCTTGCATATGCTATGTGGATGAAATGATGTTACCATGCCAACTTTCAACATTTTCAGAGTTCATTTGAAATGCTTTTCAATTTCATGGTCTTATAGCTCAAAATAATTAGTAAATGCATGAAAAATAACAAATGAAGTCAGAAAGGATTGAAAAATGATGATGTGGTTTTGAATGGTGCATTTTGAACACACAAAATGTCAGGAGTTCAAATAAGTTTTAAAAAATGAAATCCCTTTGTAACAGACGAGTTTCCGTATGAAATCCTCATACATTGAAAGAGATTGTCCGTTTTGTACACGAAGTGCATCCAGTTTTTGCCGTAACCCTCTCAACTTTCTGGCACATGCTATGTGGATGAAATGATGATACCATGCCAACTTCTAACCTTTTCAGAGTTCATTTGAAATGCTTTTCAATTTTAGGGTCTTATAGCTCAAAATAATTAGTAAATGCATGAAAAATAACAAATGAAGTCAGAAAGGATTGAAAAATGATGATGTGGCTTTGGATGGTGCATTTTGAACACACAAAAAGTCAGGAGTTCAAATAAGTTTAAAAAAACGAAATCCCTTTGTAACAGACGAGTTTCCGTATGAAATCTTGATACTTTGCAAGAGATTGTCCGTTTTGTTCACGAAGTGCATCCAGTTTTTGCCGTAACCCTCTCAACTTTCTTGCACATGCTATGTGGATGAAATGATAATACCATGCCAACTTTCAACCTTTTCAGAGTTCATTTGAAATGCTTTTCAATTTTCGGGTCTTATAGCTCAAAATAATTAGTAAATGCATGAAAAATAACAAATGAAGTCAGAAAGGATTAAAAATGCTGATGTGGCTTTGAATGGTGCATTTTGAACACACAAAATCAGGAGTTCAAATAAGTTTTAAAAAATGAAATCCCTTTGTAACAGACGGGTTTCCGTATGGAATCCTGATACTTTGAAAGAGATTGTACGTTTTGCACACGAAGTGCATCCAGTTTTTGCCGTATCCCTCTCAACTCTCTTGCATATGCTATGTGGATGAAATGATGTTACCATGCCAACTTTCAACATTTTCAGAGTTCATTTGAAATGCTTTTCAATTTCATGGTCTTATAGCTCAAAATAATTAGTAAATGCATGAAAAATAACAAATGAAGTCAGAAAGGATTGAAAAATGATGATGTGGTTTTGAATGGTGCATTTTGAACACACAAAAAGTCAAGAGTTCAAATAAGTTTTAAAAAAGGAAGTCCCTTTGTAACAGACGAGTTTCCGTATGAAATCCTGATACTTTGAAAGAGATTGTACGTTTTGTACACGATGTGCATCCAGTTTTTGCCGTAACCCTCTCAACTTTCTGGCACATGCTATGTGGATGAAATGATGATACCATGCCATCTTCCAACCTTTTCAGAGTTCATTTGAAATGCTTTTCAATTTTAGGGTCTTATAGCTCAAAATAATTAGTAAATGCATGAAAAATAACAAATGAAGTCAGAAAGGATTGAAAAATGATCATGTGGCTTTGGATGGTGCATTTTGAACACACAAAAAGTCAGGAGTTCAAATAAGTTTAAAAAATGAAATCCCTTTGTAACAGACGAGTTTCCGTATGAAATCTTGATACTTTGCAAGAGATTGTCCGTTTTGTACACGAAGTGCATCCAGTTTTTGCCGTAACCCTCTCAACTTTCTTGCACATGCTATGTGGATGAAATGATGATACCATGCCAACTTTCAACCTTTTCGGAGTTCATTTGAAATGCTTTTCAATTTTAGGGTCTTATACCTGAAAATAATTAGTAAATGCATGAAAAATAACAAATGAAGTCAGAAAGGATTGAAAAATGATGATGTGGCTTTGAATGGTGCATCTTGAACACACAAAAATCAGGAGTTCAAATAAATTCTAAAAAATGAAATCCCTTTGTAACAGACGCGTTTCCGTATGAAATCCTGATACTTTGAAAGAGATTGTCCGTTTTGTACATGAAGTGCATCCAGTTTTTGTCGTAACCCTCTCAACTCTCTTGCATATGCTATGTGGATGAAATGATGATACCATGCCAACTTTCAACCTTTTCAGAGTTCATTTGAAATGCTTTTCAATTTTAGGGTCTTATAGCTCAAAATAATTAGTAAATGCATGAAAAATAACAAATGAAGTCAGAAAGGATTGAAAAATGATGATGTGGCTTTGGATGGTGCATTTTGAACACACAAAAAGTTAGGAGTTCAAATAAGTTTTAAAAAATGAAATTCCTTTGTAACAGACGAGTTTCCGTATGAAATCCTGATACTTTGCAAGAGATTGTCCGTTTTGTAGACGAAGTGCATCCAGTTTTTGCCGTAACCCTCTCAACTTTCTTGCACATGCTATGTGGATGAAATGATGATACCATGTCAACTTTCAAC
>NW_025228572.1:35650-36844 GCF_018294505.1 Triticum aestivum | reverse complement strand
ATGCAAACTTTCAACCTTTTCAGAGTTCATTTGAAATGCTTTTCAATTTTAGGGTCTTATAGCTCAAAATAATTAGTAAATGCATGAAAAATGGTGCATGAAAAATAACAAATAAAATAAATAAATAATTAGAAACAAAATAATATAAACTTTATTAAAATATATAAGTAGAAACAAAATAAAATAAACTTTAATAAAATTTATGAAACTAAAATTAACAAAGTATTTTTCTGTTCAAAACATTATAAGAAACCTCTAGTATTATTGAAACTAAAATCATATAAAACTGATGCAACTAAAATTATCGAAGTATTTTCTGTTCAAAATCATTAAAAGCAAAAGGAATTTTCATAAAGAAATTTTTTGATAGAAACTTTAATAGCAAAAAGAATTATCATAAAGTAAAATAAATAAGTAATTAGAAACAAAATAAATAAAATAAATAAGTTTTTTGTTGTAAGTAGAAACGAAACAAAATAAATAAAGCAAAAAAGAAAACTAAAAACAGGCAAAAAATAAAAAATATGCCACCTACTGGGCCACCACGGCCTGAATACGACTACAAACCCATCAATGGGCCAGGATTGAGGCCCGCAGAAGGCCCAGTAAGCCCATCAGGCATAGCAGTGAAAATTAGGCCCGTAAGCCTGCAATGGAGAGGAGCTCAAGAGGGGTGCGGCAGTGGGGCTTATAAACCACTGCGCGCCCCTCTTAACTAGCGAGGTGGGACTAAACTTTCGACACGGGCGCAGCAGCACAAGGCCTTTGGTCCCAGTTGTTGGCACCAACCGAGACTAAAGGTGTGCATTGATACCGGTTCGTGGCGCCAACCGGTACCAATGCCAACCCTTTAGTCCTGGTTGGTGGCACCAACCGGGACTAAAGGTGGCGTTGGTCCCAGTTGGTGCGACGAACCGGGACCAAAGCCGTTCCTATATAAGAAACACTTGGCGAAAATTCAGAATTTTATCGCCAGTTGCCCCCGACGACGCCGACCTCCTCGAAGCCGCAAGGCTGCCCCGCTGCCATCGCCGTCGCCCGTGCCCCCGAGCTCACGCCGAAGCCGTCCGTCGCCCCCGAGCCCACGCCGACGCCGTCGCCCTCTACCGCCCCCAGCACGCCCGGCCGGGCCCCTGCGCCATGACCCACCCCCACCGCCGCCGTCGTCGCCGGCCACGCTCCTGCACCGGCCCG
>NW_025228572.1:29386-35175 GCF_018294505.1 Triticum aestivum | reverse complement strand
TGTAGAGGAAAAAGTAAAATTAGTAACTACTACTTGATTTTAGGTTAGCGCTTAGTAGTTGAACTAGTTAATTTAATAAAACTACTTTATTTTACTATATATAGAAGTAGTTTATTTTTAGTAAGTACTACTTTATTTTATTTATAGTAAGTGCTTAGTAGTTGAACTAGTTTATTTAATAAAACTACTTTATTTTACTATATGTTGAAGTAGTTTGTTTTTAGTAAGTACTACTTTATTTTATTTATAGTAAGTGCTTACTAGCTAGTTGAACCAGTTGATTTAATAAAACTACTTTATTTTACTATATATAGAAGTAGTTTATTTTTAGCAAGAAAATTAATACAACTAGTTTACTTTTTTAGTTAAAGCAATTATTCCCGCATCGACGTCGACGATGCCAATCCCGCATCCTCGTCGTCGACTCGGCGGAGGAGGCCGGCTTGATCAGAGGGGCCATGTCCGGGACTGGGCTCCGCCTGGCTGGTTTTGGGAGGTGCTACCTTCCGGGGGGCGTAGGTTGGTGAGGAGCCAGCCCGTCGTTGACCCAATCCTTGTTTGGTGGCGGTCGCGTGGGCCAGTGACGGTGCCGAGGCTTCCGAACACCGCGGAGGTGGTAAGTCACCGTGTCAGCGAGGAGGACCAGCACGTCCGTCGCTACATGGTTGCGTTGGCGGGCAGGTTCGACAATACCTGGCAGGTTCTTCAGGGATCTCACTGGAGCTATGATCCTGTGATGGTTCCTTCCCTTTGGGTGTCCACCGCCCGCGCCGATACCCGTCGGGCGCTACGGTTCTAGCTGTACTGGCGATATGTATGATAGTATTCGAGGTGTATTAGTGATAATATTCGACGATGTACGGACGCATGGAGATGATGTAGTTTTGCTTATAATTGAATGCATCCTAATTTGAATACTACTTTATTTTGTGATTTGATTTTGCTTATTGAATGCTCAAATTGGAAAACTACTCCTACTTTGACTGCTAAAATTGGAGAGCACTATGCAAGGCGTATGCATATGATTAGTTGATATCTTATAGGGTTTTTGTTTTCGCAGAAATCTAGGAGCCCCCTCCATCATCCCCGCCTTCGTCCCCGTCACCGACCCCCTCCGACCTCGAGGTGAGACCAGCCACGAACCGGTTTTAGAAAGATAATTAAACGATATTTTGGGTTGACTTTAAGTCTATTGAGTCTCCACCATATATGAGAGGATGAAGAATCCCGACTGTTGTCGTGGGGGTAGCTTCTCCTTCGTTCCTGTGTGCTAGACAATTTGGTGTAATGCACTCGGGAACGAAAGGAAGGAGCTATAATCACCGACGGTCGGAAATGTCTGAGAGGAATCAGTGAGGGAGAGTTCCACCATATATATATGAGAGGGCGAAGAATCCCGACTGTTGTCATGGGGGTCGCTTCTCCTTTGTTCCTGTGTGCTAGACATTTTGGTGTAATTTACTCGAGGACAAATGGAGGAGCGACCATCACCAACGATCGAATGTATACACCACGTGAGCTGAGAGTTTTCAAGAAAAGACTCGACAAACCGATAGTCAACCCGTGATGAATAATAATGATCTAACTTAGGTTTTTTAGTACATATATTTAATTGTAGACGTTTAATATTTGAATTATGAACATAGGAAATGTCGTACTCCGACAACGAAAGTCTCCCGTGGGAGTGCGACTGGTGGCACGACGACCGAGGTCTGTGCGACAGGCCTCACGTGGACGAAGATCGGCGCTTCAATATTAAGCTGGAGGAGACCTTCGATGTTGAAACGGTACGCAATGACGGCAAGTGTTATTTTTTCGTAATTAAGCACGACTTCAACTATTTCAACGTGTACTTTTCATCTTTTACAATTCGACTAGCTTATCCCATGCCATGCAAGACGCTACGTCTTGGAGAGGATGGGTTTTGAAGACCATGAAAGTATGGAAACAAAGAAAATTCACCTAAGGACCCATCATGATATAGATTTTGAAGTAAATATGTATAATTCTGAGAGCGTAACCCATTTTGGTTGCAAAAATTGGGAAGCATTTTGCAAGATGTATGGTTTTGATAAGGGTATGCTTATCCCCATGGATCTTGGTGATCCTGACATCGAGCAAGACAATATGGACATTTGGGTCCTTGTTGATACGCCTCCAATTCTACCGCTATGTGAGTTTCTCAAACATAGTTATTAGCTAATTTATATTGTTCATTTCAAAATAGTTGACAGCTTATTTTCATTGTTCAAACAATGTGCGGAACATGGTAGACAGAACCTACTACACCGATGGCTCTGAGTTAACTTATAAGGAGAAAACTCATCTGGTCGGATTTTGTCCTGATCTTGAAAATTACAATATCTATTGTAAAACTCCTCCACATTATGGTCAATACGTGCCACTAGTGCACGTGTTGAACTATGGTAACTACTATGGAGATACCCTGGTAAGATTTCTTCCTATTACAACATCCGTGCATCTTTTGCATACTTCTAAAATTAGTACATCATTGCTAACTATGAAGTTATTACTATGTTTTTCAACAGATAATCCCAGAGGATTGTGTGCCTCATTTGATGTATCAGAATGGTAGCCTTGATGTTTTGAACATACAACCAGGTCATCCTACGAATCTCAACTGTCCATACCGGATTTCTAAAAGAAGTGGAGACATAAAAATCAAAGGATGGAAAGAATGTATGGACAGTCGCAAGGAGGTTCTTGGAAGCAAAAGGAAGCGAAGCGCAAAAATTGGAGACAGGATGATCTCCAATCTCCATAATGGAGAGTCGGGGTCTATATTGTTTTATACTATTTTACCTTAAAGAGGGTATTTAGGTCCTACCTAATACTGATGATCATGTGCTAAGAACAATTAAGTAGGGTTGGTTCGATGACTATGAGGATGATGATCGTATGACTTGTTATTAATAACGAGTAGAAAGTTGTATGATGATGATTAGTAGGACTTGTTATTATGATGATGCATGATGCGGGCATGAAGAGTTATTATATATCAGTGGGTGAAATGAACATGGATTGGAATGAAGTGAAGGCAACAAGCATGTGGTGCATGTCGAAAGTAGTACTAATCCAAATTTGATCAAGTTAGGATTAATATTACTTTCGACATGCACCACATGTTGCCTTCACTTTAATCTAAGCCATGATTAGGCATTGCAGTAGCGTTGGTAAATCAAGCACGGAAATAAGAGAGGACAGTTCTCTCTGTTAGCTAGCTTACACACCCTAAATTACCCCCTAAACCCTCCCCCTTTCAAAAAAACAAAAACCCCAGCCACTGAAATGCTGACGCGTGGAGGCCTTTTGGTCCCGGTTGGTGCCACCAACAGGGACCAAAGGCCCTCCTGCGTGGGCTCGCCGCACCGGCCACGTGGAGGCCCATCTGTCCCGGTTCGTGTAAGAACCGAGACTAAAGGCCCAGGGCTTTAGTAACGACCCTTTAGTCCCGGTTCAACAACCGGGACAAATGGGCCTTACGAGCCGGGACAGATGACCCTTTTTCTACTAGTGAAAAGGCTTATACATAGAAGTTTACCAGTAGCGTGTGTTATGGACCCCACACTACTGATAATTACCAGTAGCGTCTATTATAAAGCGCGCTACTGGTACAACATAGTAGCAGCGTGGGTTTCAGGAGGCCACGCTACTAGTAAGTTTTCCACAGCACACCACCTGACCAAAAAATATTAGCAGCGTTTGTAGTCTAACCAGCGCTACTGTTAAGAAAGTAGCTGTAGCGCCTGTGCACCTAGACGCGCTACTGCTATTTCTTCTATGGGTAAACTTATACCAGTAGCGTTGTTTTTATACAAGCGCTATAGCTAGTTTTACGTACCAGTAGATATTTTGGCTGGCACTCATAACAGTAGCGTGCTTTGGCTCCCCACGCTACTGCTATGGTCACCAGCCACCTACCACCTTTCCCCTCCTTCCTCCCCTTTCTTCTTCCTCTCCCCCTTCCTTTCTCCCCCTTTCCTTGCACCTTGCTTGTTCCTTTCAATGCTCCCCCTCCACCACCCCTCCATTAGAGCCCTCCCTCCCCCTCTTCTTTGCCGTCCACCACCCCCCTCTTCTTTGCCCTCCACCACCCCCCTCCATTAGAGCCCTCCCTCCCCCTCTTCTTTGCCCTCCACCCCCTTCCATTAATGCCTTCCCTCTTCTCTCCCTCTCCTCTCCCACTATCTCCCTAGCTAGCTCTCTCTCTCTCCCTAGCTAGCTAGCTAGCTAGTTAGAGCTATATATCTAGAGCTACTAGGTAATTAAGAAGAAAGGTGCTTGATATCCCTCTCAACACATAGGTGAGCAAAAAAAGGTGTTTTTGTGGATAGGACCGCAACTATATATATATATGGGCGATATGAGAATATATATACCGGTTTGTGTGTTGCATAATTTGAGTTGCCTACATTGTGTATTTGATGAAATAATGTGGGTGACATGAGTTGCCTATGTTTTTCCGAAATGTCGATTCAATTCCGTTTCGGCGAATTTCAGGCAAACTCAATATGTCCTATGTTTAGGGAAGGTCATGCCGAATTTTTGTATGAATTTGATCCATGCATGCATATATACGTGGTTATAATATTTGCTCCGCGCGCAGGTGATCATGAAGGTCAATGGAAGGATGGTGGAAAGATACTGGCAATCCGCTGTGGACGACATGTATGAAAAAAGACTGAAGGATGTTTTATGTCCGTGTCGAAAATGCAAAGGAATAGTCAGGCTCAACCCCTTTGAGGGTGGCACATTCAAGGTGCACCTGCTCATGCATGGCCATACTCAGTGGATAAGTGAACATGATGATGATGATGATGAGGATGTCGACGGGGCAGCAAATAACGACATGGGGCCACCATACGAAGAGATGACCAATTATGTGCCAGAAGACGAAGACAGCCTCGGAAATGTCGATGGCGAAGAGGCAGTTCAAGGCGGAGAAGACGCGGAGACGCCGCCGTCTTCATCGCTACTAAGTTCAGCCATGCGGGACCCGCATGTTCGAGACCTGCTTCGCAAGAAGACGACTAGCGACAGAGCTGCTTCTAGAGAGGAGGCTAAACTGGCGCAACTGGAGGTAGACTCGATGACTCCTTTGTATGATGGTTGCAATCCCGAGGTGACCCGCTTGAGTTTCACACTAGAACTTCTAAAGGCGAAGGCAAAAAACAAATGGATAGATACAAGCCTGGATGAGCTTCTGAAGTATCTAAAGAAGGTTCTTCCCGCGGGAAGCCTGTGTCCTACTAGTGTTGAGGAGGCACAGAAAATCGTGTGCCCTCTTGATCTGCCACACATTAGACATCACACATGTATCAATTATTGCATCATATATCGGAACGAGCACGTGGAAAAAACCATCTGTCCAAAGTGCAATGCTTCACGGTATAAAAAGGCCGGAAAGAAAGCTCCAAAGAAAGTTGTATGGTACTTTCCGATCACTCCGCGTCTACAGCGGTATTTCGTAGATCCTAAGGAAGCAAAGCTTATGCGCTGGCACGCGGAGAGGGTGAAGCCAGATGACGGAGATGAGCCGAAGCTGAGACATCTCCCAGATGCTAGCCAGTGGAGAGCATTAAATGCTGAATTTGATTTTTTTTCCCAAATGATCCAAGGAACATCGTGCTTGGCGCTAGTAGTGATGGCATGAATCCATTTGGCAACCGAAACACAAATCATAGCACATGGCCCGTGTTTGTATGGATGTACAACCTCCACCCCCCCCCCCCGGTTGTGCATGAAGGAAAAATACATACACATGGCTA
>NW_025228572.1:25161-29192 GCF_018294505.1 Triticum aestivum | reverse complement strand
TGGCTATGCTTATTCAAGGGCCGAGACAACCGGGAAATGATATAAATTTGTATCTCGGGTTACTGAAAGAGGAGCTACATACCTTATGGACAACGCCGGCCAGGACATGGGATGCAAGCAAAGGAGAGTATTTCTACATGAGAGTCGCGCTGATCATGACGGTGCAGGACTATCTCGGTTACGGCTATCTCTCCGGCCAGGTGTTCCACGGATATTGCGGATGCACGAGGTGCATGGATGATACAACTTCTCTGCAGCTATCGAAAGATGGCGGGTCTTAGAAAATCGTTTACATGGGGCCTCGAAGATGGCTCGAGAAGGATGACCCGTGGAGAAAGCGTGGAGATCTATTCAATGGTAAGGCTGAGCATCGAGGTCCTCCACGTAAGCGTAGCGGTGCAGAAATATATAAGTTATTGAAGAACTGGGAAGAGTGCCCCTCGCCGGGAAGGACGAAGAAAAAGGCGCCGGAGCCCCTACTGAAGGTATGGAAGACGAGATCTGTTTTCTGGGACTTGGAATACTGGCCCATACTCGACACGCCTCATAGCCTTGATCAAATGCATATCACAAAAAATATCATTGAGAGTTTTCTTGGAACATTGATGAACATGCCGGAGAGGACCAAGGATGGGCCGAAGGCAAGAAAAGACTTGGAATTTTTGAATATCAGGAAAGATCTCCAAATGCCCGGTAAAAGGTCGTCAGAGGAGACCGAGACGGAGACGGAGACGGAAGTAAACAAGAAGGAAGAACAATATTTCCCCCCTTCTTGCTTCACCTTAGATCCGAAGGAGGTCGATCAATTGTTCAAGTGCCTTGCCGGAATCAAAGTTAGTTCTGGATACTGTGGGAAGATAAGCAGATATCTAGACACTAAGAAAAAAAGGTTCAGTGGGATGAAGTCTCATGACTGTAATGTGATGATGACGCGGTTACTCCCAGTTGCACTTAGAGGGATTATGGACACACATGTGCGTGAGACGCTTACTGACCTATGCCACTTTTTTGATGCTATCTCTCGAAAGTCGATCAGTGTGAAGCAACTCCATAGGCTACAGGAAGAGATCGTTGTCATACTGAATGAGCTAGAGATGTACTTCCCGCCCGCGTTCTTTGATGTCATGGTGCATCTATGTGTCCACATCATGGACGACATAATCGACCTAGGGCCGACACACTACTAGGAAAAGGGCTATAGATAATATGGACATTAATGGCACACCACACATGTGGTGCGCCACTATATATACTAATGGCGCACCATGTGTTGCTGCGCCATTAGTGTCCAAATACTAATGGCGCACCACATCCACGGTGCGCCACTAGTAACAATTTTTTTTCAAAACTAGTAATGGCGCGCCAGTGGATAGTGCGCCATTACTAGTTAAACTAGTAATGGCACACCACATCCACGGTGCGCCACTAGTAATTTTTTTTCAAATTTTTTTTATTTTTTTTCAAAACTAGTAATGGCGCACCGTGTGTGTGGTGCGCGCACCACTCCCATGGTGCGCCATCACTAGTTGAACTAGTAATGGCGCACCACTCCCATGGTGCGCCATTACTAACTTGGCCCAAAAATTCCACCGGATGCACCCCCCCCCCGCCCCCCGTTGACCGCCTTTTCAGTTTTAAAAAAATAAAAGAAAATGATGGAAATGTCAAAAGAAAATAAGTTTCCCATGTGATATGTGGTCTACTTGTTGGGAAAATTTACAAATATGAATTTTGACTTTATTTGCAAAATCTCTCTGGAATTTGTAAAATGGGCATAACTTTTGCATACGAACTCGGATTAAAAAGTTTTTTATATGAAAAATCATCTACTCGGAAAGTTACGGGGCTTTTAAGATCTCGAGGGGAAAAAAATGGAAAAAAAATCAAACTTACTAGTGGCGCACCATTTGCTAGGTGCGCCACTAGTAACAGAAAAAAAAAATTGGTTTCAAACTTTTTTGAAAAAAAAAATCAAAAAATGATACGTAATATGACCGGGAAGTTTGAAATATTTTTCAAAATTTCATCATACTCATGAACATGAACAAAGTCCTAGACATCAACAAGGTTTAATAGGATTGATATGATAGATATATCAACAAGTGCCTGTTAAGTGAAGTGGTGCTGGGGTTGGATAGAACTGCGAAGTTAAGTGTGCTCGGGCTGGACTAGTGTGAGGATGGGTGACCTTCCGGGAAGTTTGACCACTTAGTGTGATTTGACTTGAGATTAAGCATATTGACCCGAGATTAAGCCATAGTGACCCGAGATTAAGAAAAATTGAAAAAAATTCTGAATTTTTTTTGAAAAGAAATTGTTAGTAATGGCGCACTTCTATGTGGTGCGCCATTACTAAGTCAGATAGTAATGGCGCACCGTGTGATATACTAATGGCGCACTCCCTGGTGCGCCATTAGTATCTGGTATACTAATGGCGCACCAGGGCTGCGCCATTAGTATTAAATTCTAATGGCGTGATGCTAGTGGCGCACCTGTAGTGCGCCATTAGTAGCCAAAACAGGTGCGCCACTAGCAGGCCTTTTCCTAGTAGTGTACATTCCTGCACAACATGATGCCGTTCGAGAGGATGAATGGCGTCATCAAAGGATTCGTTCGTAACATGTCCCAGCCAGATGGAAGCATAGCCCAGGGATATCTGACCAAAGAGTGCATCTCTTTCAGTGAGAGTTATCTAGTAGGTACCGGAGACCCTGTTGTTGGTTTGCCCGTCAACAAGCACTGTGGAAGGCTCGAAGGCGAAGGTCACACCAACGGTCATAGGGATGTGAATGTGTTACGCTCGGGCCGACCAAATGACCTTGACAGGGCAAACTTAGTAGTGCTACAACACCTAGATGTGCTAGAAGATTTCGTGACACTGCACAAAGAGACCATCGCAAAGAAGTACCGTGACCGTGGGGTGCATAGGACGGACGTTGAAGTTATTAGAGAGCACAACTCCACTTTCTTGCGTTGGTTCAAAGAGCGAGTTCTGGCTAATCCCCCGGAAGAGGGTTGTCCGAACGGGACGCTCATATACACCTTAGCACATGGCCGCTCGACCAACCTCGCGACTTATCAAGCATACGATATCAACGGATACACGTTCCACAAGGAGAAGAAAGATATAAACAGTGATGACCAAAACTCAGGGGTGACGATGGTAGCCATGACCGGGAATGTAATTGAAAGATATTACGGAAGGGTCGAAGAGATATGGGAGCTTAATTACTCTGGATTGCATAGCTCGACGATGTTCCGTGTCAGATGGGCTAAGAATGTACAGAGAGAAAACCGACATTTCACTACCATGTGTATACCCGACTCTGATAGCGGTACCGTCAACGCCATCGCCAAAAATGAGCCATGGGTACATGCTAAACACGTGACACAATGTTTCTTCATAACTGATCCGATCAATCTCAGTTGTGTTGTTGTGAGGAGAACCAAAAGGAGCATCACCGGAATGGATGGAGTCGCCAACGAGGAAGACTACGACCAGTACGGTGATCCGATGAGGGAAGATGATGCTGATGATGATGAAACATACGTGAAAAGAAGAATGAAGACTACATTACCTACGAAAGATCGTAATCCCTGGAGAAGGAAAAGTCACGACCATGGGCTCAATTATTCGACAACGAACAAAAGAGGGAAGAAGATCAGTCTGAAGCGTCGTCGTCGCCCAAGCTGACAAACTAATCCACAATTTTTGTGTGTGTCTAGCTATTTTGTATACCGCCGATAGCGGCCGGTCAAATGATGTAATATATATTATACTAATTATTATCCGGAGGGTAACAGTGGTATTGCTCCAACGACAGACCAAATTAAACCCTAGCTAGCTAGAGCTATATATACCCCTGCTATACAAACTTTGTACAAATGCAAATGAAAGATAAGAAAAAGAGAAGTGCCAATGAAAGAAAAAGAAAAAGAAAAAGAAAAAGAAAAAGGAACTAATAAGTTGTGGAAAATGAAATGAAAGAAAAATAAAAAGAAATAGGAAGGAAGTTTGTGGAATATGAAAA
>NW_025228572.1:24293-24898 GCF_018294505.1 Triticum aestivum | reverse complement strand
AGTAAAAAGAGAAATAGAAATAAAATAAAAAGGAAGGAAGTTTGTGGAATATGAAAAAGAAAAAGAAAAAGAAAAAATAAAAAGAAAAGGTTAGCAGTAGCGCGTTTTCACTAAGGCAGCGCTATAGCTAAGAAAAAGTAAAATAAAAAAAGAAGAAGAAAAAGTTAGCACTAGCGCGTTTTTGCTAGGGCAGCGCTATAGCTAAGAAAAAAAAAGTTAGCAGTAGCACGTTTTTGCTAGAGCAGCGCTATAGCTAAGTTAGCTATAGCGCGTTTTGCCAAGACGCGCTATAGCTAAGTTGCGTATACAGAGCCACTGCACCCATCTCTTTCCTCTATCTCACTCTCGCTCGATCCGATTGATCCCCTTTCTCTGTGCCACCCCTCCCCCGCCGCCGACGCCGCACCAGACCCTGACGCCGCGCCCGCCCACGCCGCCGTCGATGTGCGCCGCCCCGACACTCCCTCCCCCTTGCCGCCCCGTCCCGATAGGTCCACCCACACGCCCGGCCCCTCCCCCCATGCTGCCCCTCTCCCCCGAGTTCTCCCCTCCACCGGTCGGCGCCCCTCCCCCGAGCAATCCCTCCACCAGCCGGCGCCCCTCCC
>NW_025228572.1:19862-23881 GCF_018294505.1 Triticum aestivum | reverse complement strand
CTCTCTCTCTCTCTCTTACCAGCCGTACGTGTAGTCTGCAGCAGGTTTGGCTCCTCCGGAAGCAAGGTGCTCGGAAAGGAGGAGAAGGATGCCGGACGCAAGGTGCTTGGCTCCTGTGGCAGCAAGGTGCATCCCTCTCCCGCCCCCCTCTACCTCAAGATCTGGATGTCGTCATCATCAATATTGCATCTTCTGTACATATTGCGTCTTCTACACTTGCTTCATTGCTTCATTACACTTGCTTTGTTCCTCTTGAGAAATGCTACTGTTAAATCCTCTTAAGGAATGCTACTGCTAAATCCTCTTAAGAAATGCTAAAGTAGCATCACTAGTTAACTTCTTGCACTGACTGCCCTATGATCACATTTTAACAGACCTATATATGGCAGATAATTTACTTGCTTTGCTATAGGCTTCAAATCTTCGGGCTTGCTTGATGTAGCGCATACTACATGGTTAATTAGTGCTCTGCTCTAGGTGTGGGGCTTAATCACTCACTCATCAGATGGGTCCAAGCTAACTGTAGCTAGCTAGGTCTCTGCTAGCTCTGCTCATTAAGCCACAAAGGAAGTACATTAGTGTTATATTTGTAGATTTGTACAGTTCAAGTGACTCTGACTCCTTAGTCTAAGTGAACTTCGTGGTCAAGTACCTCCACCCTCCGGTCTTTTAGGTGTCTGTTCTTACAAAATCGTTAGGTGGTATACACTGATAGATCATCATCATAGAACAGAATGTGATAGCTGCAGTGCTACTGCAATTTTGAAAATAAACTTCTGCTCCCTCTCTAAGAGGGAATTTTTCTAGGTTTGATAAGTACAGTGAACTTTGGTCATATTGCTATAGGTAGTGAAGCTAAACTAATGCTTTGCCTAGCTAACTAAACTAAACTTATTACTTGATCTAAGGATGTGAAACATAGCAACCAAATTTTATTTTTTGGCATGTGGCAGCCATTCCTGGTATTTCCATTGCATTTTCCTATGGGCCAACCAGTTGGTAACCATCAGGGCTCATTTTGTGGCAGCCATATTTTTTGTTTTTTGGTGGCTTTTGTTCATGGACTGCAATAATGTAAGTTGCAGCGCAGGGCTCATTTTGTTAGTACCTGAAGTTTACTTGCATTGTCCATGACAGTGACATAACTAGTGGCTATGTGGCCCCCCCAATCTTGCCTCGGTCGGGAGATGCAAAATCAAATGTTGCATTGGATTAAAGAAGCCCGGTGGAAAGATCTTCTCTAACTTGCAGATCAACTCCGGCGCCAACTCTTCCATTTCTTCTAGCACGCCAGGCGATAGTTCTTTCGCACAAAGAACACGGAAGAAATAGCTGAGTCCTGCCAGTACTAGCCATTCATCCTCAAGGATGAAGCCACGCAACATCACCGGCATTACCCGCTCAATCCATATGTGCCAATCATGACTCTTGAGACAAAATATCTTCAATTTATCAAGACTGGCTCCCCTCTGTAGATTCGCTGCATACCCATCGGGGAACATCAACTGCATTTTCACCCACAATATAATTTCCCTCATAGTTGGCCTTCCAAGATTGAACCATGCCTTTGGCTTCGTCCAAGGATGCTTTCCTTTCGGTTCTTTCATGTTTTGTAACGGCCTATCACATAGCGCCTCCAGATCGACTCTAGCCTTAGTATTATCCTTTGACTTCCCATCTTTGCCGAACAATGTACCAAAAAGTGCCTCGGCGATATTCTTCTCAGTGTGCATCACATCGATGTTGTGTGGGCAAAGGAGGTCTTTGAAGTAAGGCAGATCCCATAAGCATGTTTTGTGAGTCCTGGCGTGCTTAGAATTATACCCCTTGAAGTACCCTGGACGCTCTGGATCTGGCTCGAGAGCGTTTAACTGATCCAGGGTCTGTTGGCCTGTCAATGCAGGTGGTGCAGAGTTTTTGACAACTGTACCTCTGATGAAGTTCTTCTTGTCTTTCCTGAACTTATGGCGACGATTCAGGAACTGTCTATGCATGTCGAAGCAAGAAAACTTGCGACCGGCCTGAAGCCAACGAAACTCAAGAGCTCCCTTGCATGTGGGGCACGGGAACCTTCCATGCACGCCGGCAAGTCATGCGTCGAGTACATGTACCAGACACGTATTATGAAGTTCCGTTTGCTATAGGCGTCGTATGTCTTGAACCCATTATCCCAGGCTTCTTGCAATTCATCCTTAAGCGGCTGCATGTACACATTCATATTTTTCCCCGGATAGTTGGGCCCTGGAATTATCACCGTCAGGAAAATGTTCTTTCTTTGCATAATCTGTCCGGGGGGAGATTGAGTGGAAAGACAAATACGGGCCAACAACTGTATTGGGCTGCCGTCATACCAAACACACAGAACCCATCCGTGCTGATGCTGACTCGAGGATGCCTCGGATCTGCCGCTTTGTCACCATGTAATTCATCAAACTTTTTCCACGCATCACCTGGAAGACATGCAAATGGGACAATAGTTCAAGTCCGCATAGTCAAGCCTAAACAAGACACATCCTTTCTCACAGGCATGTATCTTATCATAGGGCATCTTCAGTGCACGGAGGATTTTGTCCGACTGGTACAGGTTTGCAGGCATTACATGGCCTTTGGGTAGAAAGCGTCCAAATACTGTCATCATTGCATCGTAGCATTCTCTGCCCAAGTTGAACTGAGCCTTCAGAGCCATTACTTGTGAGATGGCATCCAACTGACAAAGCTCAGTGTGCTCATGGAGCGGACGTTTTGAAGACTCCACCATTTCATTGAAGGCCTTTGCAGATTCCTCCATCTCCTCGTCAGAATTCCGAGCATCATCGAAGTCTTGCACCATGTTTTCCATCTCGGTACCATGCTCGTCGGTGCGACGACGATCCACCTCAGCTCGGTCACATTGGGTAGACTCACCATGAAATGTCCACACCGTATAATCGGGCGTAAAACCACTCTTCTGCAGGTGTTTGCCCATATCAGCCTCTGTCCTCTTTTCCCAATTGCCGCACCGTAAACAGGGGCACCAGGTTTTCCTCTGGCCATTTGCAAATGCGGCTCGCACAAACCCCTTGGTTTTTGTGAACCATTCAGTGCTCCATTTGTTCTGACCAGTGTGACCGGTGTACATCCACGCACGATCACTCATCTTGACTTTCAGAGCTACTAGACACACAACAAATATATATATATATATAATTCACCATGTATATATTCATCAGTTGATCTACTTTGTCAATTTTATTACGTCCATGCAACCTACACTCTAATAGGTAATGATAGGTCCTAATCCCACCCGAGTATGCTTAGATTGGGTTCATTTTCCCATGCTATGCTCCGGATCCTACGCAAAATTTCGGCAGCACCTCCCCGCTGTTCTCCTGATACACGTCTCTGCAATAAACAGAGAGGATGTGTACCCGGAGAACAACAGGGGAGGCACTGACGAAATTTATGGGTCGGATCCGGAGCAAAGCATATGGGAAAACGAACCCAATCTAAACATACTCGGGCTGTCCATGGATAGCGTTGGACAATTCGAAAGAATCAAGGTTATAAATATGCAAATGCATGCATATTTATAACTATGACGCTTTCGAACGGGAGACACATATTGGTTACGCATACTGATGATTCAAGACACATATATAGCTAGCTATCAAGTTTCATCGGAATAGATCAAATAATTAATGGGGGAGGAGGACATGTCATTTGTGCTCACCCACGAACGAAGGGCAGAGCTCGTCAAACGCAAAGCGAGGTCGTCGAGCACCAAACCTCGCAGCGATGAAACAACTGCACATTTAAAACTACCCGATCAACACAATTATATATGATGTTTTTCATAACAAAATCGAAAAATATATGACATAACTAATAATTCACAAATATATGACCCCGTCGGCTTCTGGAAGGCCAAAGAACACCTTTTCGGGAGGTGTCGGGGGTCGGGGTGTCGTGTCGGTGTCGGGGTGCCGTGTCGGGGTCGGGGTCGGGGTCTCGGGGTCGGGGTGTCGGGTCGGGGTGCCGGG
>NW_025228572.1:19211-19799 GCF_018294505.1 Triticum aestivum | reverse complement strand
GGGTGTCGGTGGTCGGGGTCGGGGTGTCGGTGGTCTTCTTCTTCTCCTCCTCTCCTCTAGCTTTCTCCTCCTCCTCCTCCTCCTCCTCTCCTCTTTCTTCTTCTTCTTCTTCTTCTTCTTCTTCTACTTCTTTCTTCTCCTCCTCCTCCTCCTCTTCTTCTTCTTCTTCTTCTTCTTCTCCTTTTTCCTCTTCTTAAACCTAGCACTAAGTAACCTAAAACAAAACAGGAAAAAACTACACCTAAACCTAGCTATTCTTCTTCTCCTCCTCTTCTTCTAATTATTCTTAGTTTTTTTCATTACTATACATAAACCTAAAACTAAACTAAACCTAAGACCAAACTAAAAGTAATCTAAACTAAACTAAATATAAAACCAAACTAAGAGTAATCTAAACTAAACTAAATCTAAAACTAAACTAAAAGTAATCTAACCTAAAAAACAGAAAAAACAGAAGAAAAAAAGGGAGAAGAGGGGTGGGGCTCACCTGCGGTAGGGGTGGGAGGCATGTGCCACGCTGGCAGGGCCCAGGGGCGCCGGTCGGTGGGGTTGCTCGCCGACGGAGGGGCGCTCGCAGACGGAGGGGCG
>NW_025228572.1:16988-18716 GCF_018294505.1 Triticum aestivum | reverse complement strand
GGCGGCGGCGGTGGGGTGGGATGTGGTGGCGGGGCGCGTCGGGGAGGAGAGAGAGGGAGAGAACAGAGAGTAATGGGCGCGGGGTACAGGCCATTAGGTACTCTCCTCTTTGCCGTCCGCTTATCTTTGTCGTCCGCCTTTTTGTCTCTTTGCCGTCTGCTAGTGGGGCGTTAAGTTTTTTCCAAACGGGCGGGGGGTGGGGGCCACCTCTCTCTTTGCCGTCTGCCAGTGGACGGCAAAGATTCTTTGTCGTCTGCTAGCGGACGGCAAAGAGCTCGCAGATGGCAAAGACCTGTTTTGCCGTCTGCCATTTCTTTGCCGTCAGCTAGCAAACGGCAAAGAGCTGGCAGATGGCAAATTAGCTGATTCCAGTAGTGCCATGCTCGCATCTCCCTGGTGGCAATCTCTCGACCCAGAACTCACGATGGCCATGGCAGACGCAAGGGAACGATGATGAATGACTTGTTTGTTTTTGTGGATGAGGAGTTGAGGAGGAATGTGCAGTCATCTTGGAGTAGTAGTATTTATAACCGAGTACTAATACGCTCCTAAGTGGGAAACCTTTTAGGTTTTGATCGGTGTGAACAGGTTTGCAAGTTGGAATGTGACGGGACGCAGGCTCGAAATTTACTGACGGTTATAAGTGCGGCACTATTCCCGGAAGGCGTAACGTGGGCATGTACGCCTTCTCGGCCGCGTACATGGCGTTTGCACGATACACTACTAGGAAACACTAGTAGAAAACATGGCATTGGTTCGGCCCTCGTAATATCATTAATCCCGGTTCGCTCACGAACCGGGACCAAAGGAGGCAACTGTCCCGGTTCGTGAGCCCGGGGGCCGGCCGGGCCACGTGGGCCACTGGTCTCGGTTCGTCTGGACCTTTTGGTCCCGGTTCCACGCACGAACCAGGACCAATGCGCCTCGCCCCTGGCACATGACCATTAGTCCCAGTTTGTGCCACAAATCTGGATTAAAGGGTTGGTCCTCGTTGCGGTCAGAGTTAAGTCCCACCTCGCCAACCGAAGGGCGCTCACACCGGTTTATAAGCTCGTCCCTCTCTGCCTTGTTGAGCTCCACTCAAAATGAAAATAGATGCCCTTATACAGGGAATTTGACCTAAATTCAAAGTGAATTTCTCTGAAATTCATAGAAATTTATTATGAATTTAGGTTGAATTCTCTCTATAGGCGCATCTATGCTCATTTTTTTATGTTGGGGTTGGCGATCTTTACAGACTTTTTCTGTGTTGAATATGCACCATTCAAAATCAGTCTCTGCTTTGAATGGTTCATTTTGAACACACAAAAAGTCAGGAGTTCAAATAAGTTCAAGAAAATGAAATCCCTTTGTAACAGATGACTTTCCGTATGAAATCCTGATACTTTGAAAGAGATTGTCCGTTTTGTACACGAAGTGCATCCAGTTTTTGTCGTGACCCTCTCAACTTTGTTGCACATGCTATGTGGATGAAATGATGATACCATGCCAACTTTCAACCTTTTCAGAGTTCATTTGAAATGCTTTTCAATTTTAGGGTCTTATAGCTCAAAATAATTAGTAAATGCATGAAAAATAACAAATGAAGTAGGATAGGATTGAAAAATGATGATGTGGCTTTGAATGGTGCATTTTGAACACACAAAAAGTCATGAGTTCAAATAAGTTTTAAAAAATGAAATCCCTTTGTAACAGAGGAGTTTCTGTATGAAATCTTGATACTTTGAA
>NW_025228572.1:15189-16978 GCF_018294505.1 Triticum aestivum | reverse complement strand
TGGCTTTGGATGGTGCATTTTGAACACACAAAAAGTCAGGAGTTCAAATAAGTTTTAAAAAATGAAATCCCTTTGTAACAGACGAGTTTCCGTATGAAATCCTCATACATTGAAAGAGATTGTCCGTTTTGTACATGAAGTGCATCCAGTTTTTGCCGTAACCCTCTCAACTTTCTGGCACATGCTATGTGCATGATATGATGATACCATGCCAACTTCCAACCTTTTCAGAGTTCATTTCAAATGCTTTTTAATTTTAGGGTCTTATAGCTCAAAATAATTAGTAAATGCATGAAAAATAACAAATGAAGTCAGAAAGGATTGAAAAATTATGATGTGGCTTTCGATGGTGCATTTTGAACACACAAAAAGTCAGGAGTTCAAATAAGTTTCTAAAAATGAAATCCCTTTGTAACAGACGAGTTTCCGTATGAAATCTTGATACTTTGCAAGAGATTATCCGTTTTGTACACGAAGTGCATCCAGTTTTTGCCGTAACCCTCTCAACTCTCTTGCCTATGCTATGTGGATGAAATGATGATACCATGCCAACTTTCGACATTTTCAGAGTTCATTTGAAATGCTTTTCAATTTCAGGGTCTTATAGCTCAAAATAATTAGTAAATGCATGAAAAATAACAAATGAAGTCAGAAAGGATTGAAAAATGATGATGTGGATTTGAATGGTGCATTTTGAACACACAAAAATTCAGGAGTTCAAATAAGTTTTAAAAAATGAAATCCCTTTGTAACAGACGAGTTTCCGTATGAAATCCTGATACTTTGCAAGAGATTGTCCGTTTTGTACACGAAGTGCATCCAGGTTTTGCCGTAACCCTCTCAACTTTCTTGCACATGCTATGTGGATGAAATGATGATACCATGCCAACTTTTAACCTTTTCGGAGTTCATTTGAAATGCTTTTCAATTTTAGGGTCTTATAGCTCAAAATAATTAGTAAATGCATGAAAAATAAGAAATGAAGTCAGAAAGGATTAAAAATGATGATGTGGCTTTGAATGGTGCATTTTGAACACACAAAAAGTCAGGAGTTCAAATAAGTTTTAAAAAATGAAATCCCTTTGTAACAGACGAGTTTCCGTATGAAATCCTGATACTTTGAAAGAGTTGTCCGTTTTGTACACGAAGTGCATCCAGTTTTTGCCGTAACCCTCTCAACTTTCTTGCACATGCTATGTGGATGAAATGATGATACCATGCCAACCTTCAACCTTTTCAGAGTTCATTTGAAATGCTTTTCAATTTTAGGGTCTCATAGCTCAAAATGATTAGTAAGTGCATGAAAAATAACAAATGAAGTCAGAAAGGATTGAAAAATGATGATGTGGCTTTGAATGGTGCATTTTGAACACACAAAAAGTCAGGAGTTCAAATAAGTTTTAAAAAATGAAATCCCTTTGTAACAGACGAGTTTCCGTAGGAAATCCTGATACTTTGAAAGAGATTGTCCATTTTGTACACGAAGTGCATCCAGTTTTGGCCGTAAACCTCTCAAATTTCTTGCACATGCTATGTGGATGAAATGATGATACCATGCTAACTTTCAACCTTTTCAGAGTTCATTTGAAATGCTTTTCAGTTTTAGGGTCTTATAGCTCAAAATAATTAGTAAATGCATGAAAAATAACAAATGAAGTCAAAATGGATTGAAAAATGATGATGTGGCTTTGAATGGTGCATTTTGAACACACAAAAAGTCAGGAGTTCAAATAAGTTTAAAAAAATGAAATCCCTTTGTAACAGACGAGTTTCCGTATGAAATCCTGAT
>NW_025228572.1:14646-15179 GCF_018294505.1 Triticum aestivum | reverse complement strand
GCCAACTTCCAACCTTTTCAGAGTTCATTTGAAATGCTCTTCAATTTTAGGGTCTTATAGCTCAAAATAATTAGTAAATGCATGAAAAATAACAAATGAAGTCAGAAAGGATTGAAAAATGATGATGTCGCTTGGTGCATTTTGAACACACAAAAAGTCAGGAGTTCAAATAAGTTTTAAAAAATGAAATCCCTTTGTAACAGACGAGTTTCCGTATGAAATCCTGATACTTTGAAAGAGATTATCCGTTTTGTACACGAAGTGCATCCAGTTGCTGCCGTAACCCTCTCAACTTTCTTGCACATGCTATGTGGATGAAATGATGATACCATGCCAACTTTCAACCTTTTCGGAGTTCATTTGAAATGATTTTCAATTTTAGGGTCTTATAGCTCAAAATAATTAGTAAATGCATGAAAAATAACAAATGAAGTAAGAAAGGATCGAAAAATGATGATGTGGCTTTGGATGGTGCATTTTGAACACACAAAAAGTCAGGAGTTCAAATAAGTTTAAAAAATGAAATCCCTTTG
>NW_025228572.1:14226-14636 GCF_018294505.1 Triticum aestivum | reverse complement strand
ATCCATTTTGTACACGAAGTGCATCCAGTTTTTGCCGTAACCCTCTCAACTTTCTTGCACATGCTATGTGGATGAAATGATGATACCATGCCAACTTTCAACCTTTTCAGAGTTCATTTGAAATGCTTTTCAATTTTACGGTCTTATAGCTCAAAATAATTAGTAAATGCATGAAAAATAACAAATGAAGTAAGAAAGGATTGAAAAATGATGATGTGGCTTTGGATGGTGCATTTTGAACACACAAAAAGTCAGGAGTTCAAATAACTAATAAAAAATGAAATCCCTTTGTAACAGACGAGTTTCCGGATGAAATCCTGATACTTTGAAAGAGATTGTCCGTTTTGTACACGAAGTGCATCCAGTTTTTGCCGTAACCCTCTCAACTTTCTTGCACATGCTATGTGGAT
>NW_025228572.1:12535-14216 GCF_018294505.1 Triticum aestivum | reverse complement strand
AAGTCAGGAGTTCAAATAAGTTTAAAAAATGAAATCCCTTTGTAACAGACGAGTTGCCGTATGAAATCTTGATACTTTGCAAGAAATTGTCCGTTTTGTACACGAAGTGCATCCAGTTTCTGCCGTAACCCTCTCAACTTTCTTGCACATGCTATGTGGATGAAATGATGATACCATGCCAACTTCCAACCTTTTCAGAGTTCATTTGAAATGCTTTTCAATTTTAGGGTCTTATAGCTCAAAATAATTAGTAAATGCATGAAAAATAACAAATGAAGTCAAAAAGGATTGAAAAATGATGATGTGGCTTTGAATGGTGCATCTTGAACACACAAAAATCAGGAGTTCAAATAAGTTTTAAAAAATGAAATCCCTTTGTAACGGACGAGTTTCCGTATGAAATCCTGATACTTTGAAAGAGATTGTACGTTTTGTACACGAAGTGCATCCAGTTTTTGCCGTAACCCTCTCAACTTTCTTGCACGTGCTATGTGGATGAAATGATGATACCATGCCAACTTTCAACCTTTTCGGAGTTCATTTCAAATGCTTTTCAATTTTAGGGTCTTATAGCTCAAAATAATTAGTAAATGCATGAAAAATAACAAATGAAGTCATAAAGAATTGAAAAATGATGATGTGGCTTTGAATGGTGCGTTTTGCACACACAAAAAGTCAGGCGTTCAAATAAGTTTTAAAAAATGAAATCCCTTTGTAACAGACGAGTTTCCGTATGAAATCCTCATACTTTCAAAGAGATTGGCCGTTTTGTACACGAAGTGCATCCAGTTTTTGCCGTAACCCTCTCAACTTTCTGGCACATGCTATGTGGATGAAATGATGATACCATGCCAACTTCCAACCTTTTCAGAGTTCATTTGAAATGCTTTTCAATTTTACGGTCTTATAGCGCAAAATAATTAGTAAATGCATGAAAAATAACAAATGAAGTCAGAAAGGATTGAAAAATGATGATGTGGCTTTGGATGGTGCACTTTCAACACACAAAAAGTCAGGCGTTCAAATAAGTTTAAAAAATGAAATCCCTTTGTAACAGACGAGTTTCCATATGAAATCTTGATACTTTGCAAGAGATTGTCTGTTTTGTACACGAAGTGCATCCAGTTTTTGCCGTAACCCTCTCATCTTTCTTGCAAATGCTATGTGGATGAAATGATGATGCCATGCCAACTTTCAACCTTTTCGGAGTTTATTTGAAATGCTTTTCAATTTTAGGGTCTTATAGCTCAAAATAATTAGTAAATGCATGAAAAATAACAAATGAAGTCAGAAAGGATTGAAAAATGATGATGTGGCTTTGAATGGTGCATTTTGAACACAGAAAAAGTCAGGAGTTCAAATAAGTTTTAAAAAACGAAATCCCTTTGTAAGAGACGAGTTTCCGTATGAAATCTTGATACTTTGCAAGAGATTGTACGTTTTGTACACGAAGTGCATCCAGTTTTTGCCGTAACCCTCTCAACTCTCTTGCACATGCTATGTGGATGAAATGATGATACCATGCCAACTTTCAACCTTTTCGGAGTTCATTTGATATGCTTTTCAATTTTAGGGTCTTATAGCTCAAAATAATTAGTAAATGCATGAAAAATAACAAATGAAGTCAGAAAGGATTGAAAAATGATGTTGTGGCTTTGGATGGTGCATTTTGAACACACAA
>NW_025228572.1:6072-8477 GCF_018294505.1 Triticum aestivum | reverse complement strand
AATCCTGATACTTTGAAAGAGATTGTACGTTTTGTACACGAAGTTAATCCAGTTTTTGTCGTAACCCTCTCAACTCTCTTGCCTATGCTATGTGGATGAAATGATGATACCATGCCAACTTTCAACATTTTCAGAGTTCATTTGAAATGCTTTTCAATTTTAGGGTCTTATAGCTCAAAATAATTAGTAAATGCATGAAAAATAACAAATGAAGTCAGAAAGGATTGAAAAATGATGATGTGGCTTTTAATGGTGCATTTTGAACACACAAAAAGTCAGGAGTTCAAATAAGTTTTAAAAAATGAAATCCCTTTGTAACAGACGAGTTTCCGTATGAAATCCTCATACATTGAAAGAGATTGTCCGTTTCGTACACGAAGTGCATCCAGTTTCAGCCATAACCCTCTCAACTTTCTTGCACATGCTATGTGTATGAAATGATGATTCCATGTCAACTTTCAACCTTTTCAGAGTTCATTTGAAATGCTTTTCAATTTTAGGGTCTTATAGCTCAAAATAATTAGTAAATGCATGAAAAATAACAAATGAAGTCAGAAAGGATTGAAAAATGATGATGTGGATTTGAATGGTGCATTTTGAACACACAAAAAGTCAGGAGTTCAAATAAGTTTTAAAAAATGAAATCCCTTTGTAACAGACGAGTTTCCGTATGAAATCCTGATACTTTGCAAGAGATTGTCCGTTTTGTACACGAAGTGCATCCAGGTTTTGCCGTAACCCTCTCAACTTTCTTGCACATGCTATGTGGATGAAATGATGATACCATGCCAACTTTCAACCTTTTCGGAGTTCATTTGAAATGCTTTTCAATTTTAGGGTCTTATAGCTCAAAATAATTAGTAAATGCATGAAAAATAACAAATGAAGTCAGAAAGGATTGAAAAATGCTGATGTGGGTTTCGATGGTGCATTTTGAACACACAAAAAGTCAGGAGTTCAAATAAGTTTTAAAATATGAAATCCCTTTGTAACAGACGAGTTTCCGTATGAAATCCTGATACTTTGCAAGAGATTGTCCGTTTTGTACACGAAGTGCATCGAGTTTTTGCCGTAACCCTCTCAACTTTCTTGCACATGCTATGTGGATGAAATGATGATACCATGCCAACTTTCAACCTTTTCGGAGTTCATTTGAAATGCTTTTCAATTTTAGGGTCTTATAGCTCAAAATAATTAGTAAATGCATGAGAAATAACAAATGAAGTCATAAAGGATTGAAAAATGATGATGTGGCTTTGAATGGTGCATTTTGAACACACAAAAATCAGGAGTTCAAATAAGTTCTAAAAAATGAAATCCCTTTGTAACAGACGAGTTTCCGTATGAAATCCTGATACTTTGAAAGAGATTGTACGTTTTGTACACGAAGTTAATCCAGTTTTTGTCGTAACCCTCTCAACTCTCTTGCCTATGCTATGTGGATGAAATGATGATACCATGCCAACTTTCAACATTTTCAGAGTTCATTTGAAATGCTTTTCAATTTTAGGGTCTTATAGCTCAAAATAATTAGTAAATGCATGAAAAATAACAAATGAAGTCAGAAAGGATTGAAAAATGATGATGTGGCTTTGAATGGTGCATTTTGAACACACCAAAAGTCAGGAGTTCAAATAAGTTTTAAAAAATGAAATCCCTTTGTAACAGACGAGTTTCCGTATGAAATCCTCATACTTTGAAAGAGATTGTCCGTTTCGTACACGAAGTGCATCCAGTTTCAGCCATAACCCTCTCAACTTTCTTGCACATGCTATGTGTATGAAATGATGATTCCATGTCAACTTTCAACCTTTTCAGAGTTCATTTGAAATGCTTTTCAATTTTAGGGTCTTATAGCTCAAAATAATTAGTAAATGCATGAAAAATAACAAATGAAGTCAGAAAGGATTGAAAAATGCTGATGTGGATTTGAATGGTGCATTTTGAACACACAAAAATTCAGGAGTTCAAATAAGTTTTAAAAAATGAAATCCCTTTGTAACAGACGAGTTTCCGTATGAAATCCTGATACTTTGCAAGAGATTGTCCATTTTGTACATGAAGTGCATCCAGGTTTTGCCGTAACCCTCTCAACTTTCTTGCACATGCTATGTGGATGAAATGATGATACCATGCCAACTTTCAACCTTTTCGGAGTTCATTTGAAATGCTTTTCAATTTTAGGGTCTTATAGCTCAAAATATTTAGTAAATGCATGAAAAATAACAAATGAACTCAGAAAGGATTAAAAATGATGATGTGGCTTTGAATGGTGCATTTTGAATACACAAAAAGTCAGGAGTTCAAATAAGTTTTAAAAAATGAAATCCCTTTGTAACAGACGAGTTTCCGTATGAAATCCTGATACTTTGCAAGAGATTGTCCGTTTTGTACACGAAGTGCAT
>NW_025228572.1:4146-6062 GCF_018294505.1 Triticum aestivum | reverse complement strand
TTTCTTGCACATGCTATGTGGATGAAATGATGATACCATTCCAACTTTCAACCTTTTTGGAGTTCATTTGAAATGCTTTTCAATTTTAGGGTCTTATAGCTCAAAATAATTAGTAAATGCATGAAAAATAACAAATGAAGTCAGAAAGGATTAAAAATGATGATGTGGCTTTGAATGGTGCATTTTGAACACACAAAAAGTCAGGAGTTCAAATAAGTTTTAAAAAATGAAATCCCTTTGTAACAGACGAGTTTCCGTATGAAATCCTGATACTGTGCAAGAGATTGTCCGTTTTGTACACGAAGTGCATCCAGTTTTTGCCGTAACCCTCTCAACTTTCTTGCACATGCTATGTGGATGAAATGATGATACCATGCCAACTTTCAACCTTTTCGGAGTTCATTTCAAATGCTTTTCAATTTTAGGGTCTTATAGCTCAAAATAATTAGTAAATGCATGAAAAATAACAAATGAAGTCATAAAGCATTGAAAAATGATGATGTGGCTTTGGATGGTGCATTTTGAACGCACAAAAAGTCAGGAGTTCAAATAAGTTTTAAAAAATGAAATCCCTTTGTAACAGACGAGTTTCCGTATGAAATCCTCATACTTTGAAAGAGATTGTCCGTTTTGTACACGAAGTGCATCCAGTTTTTGCCGTAACCCTCTCAACTTTCTGGCACATGCTATGTGGATTAAATGATGATTCCATGCCAACTTCCAACCTTTTCAGAGTTCATTTGAAATGCTTTTCAATTTTAGGGTCTTATAGCTCAAAATAATTAGTAAATGCATGAAAAATAACAAATGAAGTCAGAAAGGATTAAAAATGATGATGTGGCTTTGAATGGTGCGTTTTGAACAAACAAAAAGTCAGGAGTTCAAATAAGTTTTAAAAAATGAAATCCCTTTGTAACAGACGAGTTTCCGTATGAAATCCAGATACTTTGCAAGAGATTGTCCGTTTTGTACACGAAGTGCATCCAGTTTTTGCCGTAACCCTCTCAACTTTCTTGCACATGCTATGTGGATGAAATGATGATACCATGCCAACTTTCAACCTTTTCGGAGTTCATTTCAAATGCTTTTCAATTTTAGGGTCTTATAGCTCAAAATAATTAGTAAATGCATGAAAAATAACAAATGAAGTCAGAAAGGATTGAAAAATGATGATGTGGCTTTGGATGATGCATTTTGAACACACAAAAAGTCAGGAGTTCAAATAAGTTTAAAAAAATGAAATCCCTTTGTAACAGACGAGTTTCCGTATGAAATCTTGATACTTTGCAAGAGATTGTACGTTTTGTACACGAAGTTAATCCAGTTTTTGTCATAACCCTCTCAACTCTCTTGCCTATGCTATGTGGATGAAATGATGATACCATGCCAACTTTCAACATTTTCAGAGTTCATTTGAAATGCTTTTCAATTTTATGGTCTTATAGCTCAAAATAATTAGTAAATGCATGAAAAATAACAAATGAAGTCATAAAGCATTGAAAAATGATGATGTGGCTTTGGATGGTGCATTTTGAACGCACAAAAAGTCAGGAGTTCAAATAAGTTTTAAAAAATGAAATCCATTTGTAACAGACGAGTTTCCGTATGAAATCCTCATACTTTGAAAGAGATTGTCCGTTTTGTACACGAAGTGCATCCAGTTTTTGCCGTAACCCTCTCAACTTTCTGGCACATGCTATGTGCATTAAATGATGATTCCATGCCAACTTCCAACCTTTTCAGAGTTCATTTGAAATGCTTTTCAATTTTAGGGTCTTATAGCTCAAAATAATTAGTAAATGCATGAAAAATAACAAATGAAGTCAGAAAGGATTAAAAATGATGATGTGGCTTTGAATGGTGCATTTTGAACACACAAAAAGTCAGGAGTTCAAATAAGTTTAAAAAAATGAAAT
>NW_025228572.1:3180-4136 GCF_018294505.1 Triticum aestivum | reverse complement strand
CCGTAACCCTCTCAACTTTCTTGCACATGCTATGTGGATGAAATGATGATACCATGCCAACTTTCAACCTTTTCGGAGTTCATTTCAAATGCTTTTCAATTTTAGGGTCTTATAGCTCAAAATAATTAGTAAATGCATGAAAAATAACAAATGAAGTCAGAAAGGATTGAAAAATGATGATGTGGCTTTGGATGATGCATTTTGAACACACAAAAAGTCAGGAGTTCAAATAAGTTTAAAAAAATGAAATCCCTTTGTAACAGACGAGTTTCCGTATGAAATCTTGATACTTTGCAAGAGATTGTACGTTTTGTACACGAAGTTAATCCAGTTTTTGTCATAACCCCCTCAACTCTCTTGCCTATGCTATGTGGATGAAATGATGATACCATGCCAACTTTCAACATTTTCAGAGTTCATTTGAAATGCTTTTCAATTTTAGGGTCTTATAGCTCAAAATAATTAGTAAATGCATGAAAAATAACAAATGAAGTCCGAAAGGATTAAAAATGATGATGGCTTTGAATGGTGCATTTTGAACACACAAAAAGTCAGGAGTTCAAATAAGTTTTAAAAAATGAAATCCCTTTGTAACAGACGAGTTTTCGTATGAAATCCTCATACTTTGAAAGAGATTGTCCGTTTCGTACACGAAGTGCATCCAGTTTCAGCCATAACCCTCTCAACTTTCTTGCACATGCTATGTGTATGAAATGATGATTCCATGTCAACTTTCAACCTTTTCAGAGTTCATTTGAAATGCTTTTCAATTTTAGGGTCTTATAGCTCAAAATAATTAGTAAATGCATGAAAAATAACAAATGAAGTCAGAAAGGATTTAAAAATGATGATGTGGATTTGAATGGTGCATTTTGAACACACAAAAAGTCAGGAGTTCAAATAAGTTTTAAAAAATGAAATCCCTTTGTAACAGACGAGTTTCCGTATGAAATCCT
>NW_025228572.1:0-2692 GCF_018294505.1 Triticum aestivum | reverse complement strand
TTTCTTGCACATGCTATGTGGATGAAATGATGATACCATTCCAACTTTCAACCTTTTTGGAGTTCATTTGAAATGCTTTTCAATTTTAGGGTCTTATAGCTCAAAATAATTAGTAAATGCATGAAAAATAACAAATGAAGTCAGAAAGGATTAAAAATGATGATGTGGCTTTGAATGGTGCATTTTGAACACACAAAAAGTCAGGAGTTCAAATAAGTTTTAAAAAATGAAATCCCTTTGTAACAGACGAGTTTCCGTATGAAATCCTGATACTGTGCAAGAGATTGTCCGTTTTGTACACGAAGTGCATCCAGTTTTTGCCGTAACCCTCTCAACTTTCTTGCACATGCTATGTGGATGAAATGATGATACCATGCCAACTTTCAACCTTTTCGGAGTTCATTTCAAATGCTTTTCAATTTTTGGGTCTTATAGCTCAAAATAATTAGTAAATGCATGAAAAATAACAAATGAAGTCATAAAGCATTGAAAAATGATGATGTGGCTTTGGATGGTGCATTTTGAACACACAAAAAGTCAGGAGTTCAAATAAGTTTTAAAAATGAAATCCCTTTGTAACAGACGAGTTTCCGTATGAAATCCTCATACTTTGAAAGAGATTGTCCGTTTTGTACATGAAGTGCATCCAGTTTTTGCCGTAACCCTCTCAACTTTCTGGCACATGCTATGTGGATGAAATGATGATACCATGCCAACTTCCAACCTTTTCAGAGTTCATTTGAAATGCTTTTCAATTTTAGGGTCTTATAGCTCAAAATAATTAGTAAATGCATGAAAAATAACAAATGAAGTCAGAAAGGATTGAAAAATGATGATGTGGCTTTGGATGGTGCATTTTGAACACACAAAAAGTCAGGAGTTCAAATAAGTTTTAAAAAATGAAATCCCTTTGTAACAGACGAGTTTCCGTATGAAATCCTCATACATTGAAAGAGATTGTCCGTTTTGTACATGAAGTGCATCCAGTTTTTGCCGTAACCCTCTCAACTTTCTGGCACATGCTATGTGGATGAAATGATGATACCATGCCAACTTCCAACCTTTTCAGAGTTCATTTCAAATGCTTTTCAATTTTAGGGTCTTATAGCTCAAAATAATTAGTAAATGCATGAAAAATAACAAATGAAGTCAGAAAGGATTGAAAAATGATGATGTGGCTTTCGATGGTGCATTTTGAACACACAAAAAGTCAGGAGTTCAAATAAGTTTTAAAAAATGAAATCCCTTTGTAACAGACGAGTTTCCGTATGAAATCTTGATACTTTGCAAGAGATTATCCGTTTTGTACACGAAGTGCATCCAGTTTTTGCCGTAACCCTCTCAACTCTCTTGCCTATGCTATGTGGATGAAATGATGATACCATGCCAACTTTCGACATTTTCAGAGTTCATTTGAAATGCTTTTCAATTTTAGGGTCTTATAGCTCAAAATAATTAGTAAATGCATGAAACATAACAAATGAAGTCAGAAAGGATTGAAAAATGATGATGTGGCTTTGAATGGTGCATTTTGAACACACAAAAAGTCAGGAGTTCAAATAAGTTTTAAAAAATGAAATCCCTTTGTAACAGACGAGTTTCCGTATGAAATCCTCATACTTTGAAAGAGATTGTCCGTTTCGTACACGAAGTGCATCCAGTTTCAGCCATAACCCTCTCAACTTTCTTGCACATGCTATGTGGATGAAATGATGATTCCATGCCAACTTCCAACCTTTTTACAGTTCATTTGAAATTCTTTTCACTTTTAGGGTCTTATAGCTCAATATAATTAGTAAATGCATGAAAAATAACAAATGAAGTCAGAAAGGATTGAAAAATGATGATGTGGCTTTGGATGATGCATTTTGAACACACAAAAAGTCAGGAGTTCAAATAAGTTTAAAAAAATGAAATCCCTTTGTAACAGACGAGTTTCCGTATGAAATCTTGATACTTTGCAAGAGATTGTACGTTTTGTACACGAAGTTAATCCAGTTTTTGTCATAACCCCCTCAACTCTCTTGCCTATGCTATGTGGATGAAATGATGATACCATGCCAACTTTCAACATTTTCAGAGTTCATTTGAAATGCTTTTCAATTTTAGGGTCTTATAGCTCAAAATGATTAGTAAATGCATGAAAAATAACCAATGAAGTCAAAAAGGATTGAAAAATGATGATGTGGCTTTGAATGGTGCATTTTGAACACACAAAAAGTCAGGAGTTCAAATAAGTTTTAAAAAATGAAATCCCTTTGTAACAGACGAGTTTTCGTATGAAATCCTCATACTTTGAAAGAGATTGTCCGTTTTGTACACGAAGTGCATCCATTTTCAGCCATAACCCTCTCAACTTTCTTGCACATGCTATGTGTATGAAATGATGATTCCATGTCAACTTTCAACCTTTTCAGAGTTCATTTGAAATGCTTTTCAATTTTAGGGTCTTATAGCTCAAAATAATTAGTAAATGCATGAAAAATAACAAATGAAGTCAGAAAGGATTGAAAAATGATGATGTGGATTTGAATGGTGCATTTTGAACACACAAAAAGTCAGGAGTTCAAATAAGTTTTAAAAAATGAAATCCCTTTGTAACAGACGAGTTTCCGTATGAAATCCTGATACTTTGCAAGAGATTGTCCGTTTTGTACACGAAGTGCATCCAGGTTTTGCCGTAACCCTCTCA
>NW_025228571.1:46414-47163 GCF_018294505.1 Triticum aestivum | reverse complement strand
AGAATTCATTTTGTAGTGATTTTCAATTTCACGGTCATTTAGCTCTCTAAACAATTAGGTAAGTGCCCGAAAAAAACAAATGATGTTAGAACATGTTGGAAATTGATGACGTCGCTTTGAATGCTGCATACTGAACAAAAAAGAAGTCCGGAGTTCAAATAAGTTTAAAAAACATTAAAGTGCCCGTGTAACAGATGAGTTCTCGTCCGAAACCCTGATACTCCGAAAGAGTTTGTCCAGTTTGTACACGAAGTGCGTCCAGTTTTTGCCGTGACCCTCTCTACTCTTTTGCACATGCTATGCGGGTGAAATGATGATACCATGCCAAGTTTCAACATTTTCAGAATTCATTTTGTAGTGGTTTTCAATTTCACGGTCATTTAGCCCTCTAAACAATTAGGTAAATGACCGAAAAACAACAAATGATGTCAGAACATGTTGGAAATTGATGATGTCGCTTTGAATGCAGCATACTGAACACAAAAGAAGTCCGGAGTTCAAATAAGTTTAAAAAACATCGAAGTGCCCGTGTAACAGATGAGTTCTCGTCTGAAACCCTGATACTCCGAAAGAGTTTGTCCAGTTTGTACACGAAGTGCGTCCAGTTTTTGCCGTGGCCCTCTCTACTCTTTCGCACATGCTATGCGGGTGAAATGATGATACCATGCCAAGTTTCAACATTTTCAGAATTCATTTTGTAGTGATATTCAATTTCACAGTCATTTAGCTCTCTAAACAATTAGGTAAAT
>NW_025228571.1:41363-42124 GCF_018294505.1 Triticum aestivum | reverse complement strand
AAAACATTGAAGTGCCCGTGTAACAGATGAGTTCTCGTCCAAAACCCTGATAATCCGAAAGAGTTTGTCCAGTTTGTACATGAAGTGTGTCCAGTTTTTGCCGTGACCCTCTCTACTCTTTCTCACATGCTATGCGGGTGAAATGATGATACCATGCCAAGTTTCAACATTTTCAGAATTCATTTTGTAGTGATTTTCAATTTCACGGTCATTTAGCTCTCTAAACAATTAGGTAAATGACCGAAAAACAACAAATGATGTCAGAACATGTTGGAAACTGATGACGTCGCTTTCAATGCTGCATACTGAACACAAAAGAAGTCTGGAGTTCAAATAAGTTTGAAAAACATTGAAGTGCCCGTGTAACAGATGAATTCTCGTCCAAAACTCTGATACTCTGAAAGAGTTTGTAAAGTTTGCACACAAAGTGCGTCTAGTTTTTGCCATGACCCTCTCTACTCTTTCGCACATGCTATGCAGGTGAAATGATGATACCATGCCAAGTTTCAACATTTTCAGAATTCATTTTGTAGTGATTTTCAATTTCACGGTCATTTAGCTCTCTAAACAATTAGGTAAATGACCGAAAAAGAACAAATGATGTGAGAACATGTTGGAAATTGATGACGTCGCTTTGAATGCTGCATACTGAACACAAAAGAAGTCCGGGGTTCAAATAAGTTTAAAAAAGATTGAAGTGCCCGTGTAACAGATGAGTTCTCGTCCAAAACCCTGATACTCCGAAAGAGTTTGTCCAATTT
>NW_025228571.1:38827-40357 GCF_018294505.1 Triticum aestivum | reverse complement strand
GCACATGCTATGCGGGTGAAATGATGATACCATGCCAAGTTTCAACATTTTCAGAATTCATTTGTAGTGATTTTCAAGTTCACGGTCATTTAGCTCTCTAAACAATTAGGTAAGTGACCGAAAAAAACAAATGATGTTAGAACATGTTGGAAATTGATGACGTCGCTTTGAATGCTGCATACTGAACACAAAAGAAGTCCGGAGTTCAAATAAGTTTAAAAAACATCGAAGTGCCCGTGTAACAGATGAGTTCTCGTCCGAAACACTGATACTCCGAAAGAGTTTGTCCAGTTTGTACACGAAGTGCGTCCAGTTTTTGCCGTGACCCTCTCTACTCTTTCGCACATGCTGTGCGGCTGAAATGATGATACCATGCCAAGTTTCAACATTTTCAGAATTCATTTTGTAGTGATTTTGAAGTTCACGGTCATTTAGCTCTCTAAACAATTAGGTAAATGACCGAAAAAAACAAATGATGTTAGAACATGTTGGAAATAGATGACGTCGCTTTGAATTCTGCATACTGAACACAAAAGAAGTCCGAAGTTCAAATAAGTTTAAAAAACATTGAAGTGCCCCTGTAACAGATGAGTTCTCGTCCAAAACCCTGATACTCCGAAATAGTTTGTCTAGTTTGTTCACGAACTGCGTCCAGTTTTTGCCGTGACCCTCTCTACTCTTTTGCACATGCTATGCGGGTCAAATGATGATACCATGCCAAGTTTCAACATTTTCAGAATTCATTTTGTAGTGGTTTTCAATTTCACGGTCATTTAGCTCTCTAAACAATTAGGTAAATGACCGAAAAACAACAAATGATGTCAGAAGATGTTGGAAATTGATGACGTCGCTTTGAGTGCTGCATACTGAACACAAAAGAAGTCCGGAGTTCAAATAAGTTTAAAAAACATTGAAGTGCCCGTGTAACAGATGAGTTCTCGTCCAAAACCCTGATAATCCGAAAGAGTTTGTCCAGTTTGTACATGAAGTGCGTCCAGTTTTTGCCGTGACCCTCTCTACTCTTTCGCACATGCTATGCGGGTGAAATGATGATACCATGCCAAGTTTCAACATTTTCAGAATTCATTTTGTAGTGATTTTCAATTTCACGGTCATTTAGCTCTCTAAACAATTAGGTAAATGACCGAAAAACAACAAATGATGTCAGAACACGTTGGAAATTGATGACGTCGCTTTGAATGCTGCATACTGAACACAAAAGAAGTCCGGAGTTCAAATAAGTTTAAAAAACATTGAAGTGCTCGTGTAACAGATGAGTTCTCGTCGAAAACCCTGATACTCCGAAATAGTTTGTCCAGTTTGTACATGAAGTGCGTCTAGTTTTTGCCGTGACCCTCTCTACTCTTTCGCACATGCTATGCAGGTGAAATGATGATACCATGCCAAGTTTCAACATTTTCAGAATTCATTTTGTAGTGATTTTCAATTTCACGGTCATTTAGCTCTCTAAATAATTAGGTAAATGACCGAAAAACAACAAATGATGTCAGAACATGTTGGAAATTGATG
>NW_025228571.1:38057-38817 GCF_018294505.1 Triticum aestivum | reverse complement strand
TTCAACATTTTCAGAATTCATTTTGTAGTGATATTCAATTTCACAGTCATTTAGCTCTCTAAACAATTAGGTAAATGACCGAAAAAGAACAAATGATGTAAGAACATGTTGGAAATTGATGACGTCGCTTTGAATGCTGCATACTGAACACAAAAGAAGACCGGGGGTTCAAATAAGTTTAAAAAAGATTAAAGTGCCCGTGTAACAGATGAGTTCTCGTCCAAAACCCTGATACTCCGAAAGAGTGTGTCCAATTAGTACATGAAGTGCGTCCAGTTTTTGCCGTGACCCTCTCTACTGTTTTGCACATGCTATGCGGGTGAAATGATGATACCATGCCAAGTTTCAACATTTTTAGAATTCATTTGTAGTGATTTTCAAGTTCACGGTCATTTAGCTCTCTAAACAATTAGGTAAGTGACCGAAAAAAACAAATGATGTTAGAACATGTTGGAAATTGATGACGTCGCTTTGAATGCTGCATACTGAGCACAAAAGAAGTCCGGAGTTCAAATAAGTTTAAAAAACATCGAAGTGCCCGTGTAACAAATGAGTTCTCATCCAAAACCCTGATACTCCGAAAGAGTTTGTCCAGTTTGTACACGAAGTGCGTCCAGTTTTTGCCGTGACCCTCTCTACTCTTTTGCACATGCTATGCGGGTGAAATGATGATACCATGCCAAGTTTCAACATTTTTAGAATTCATTTTGTAGTGATTTTCAATTTCACTGTCATTTAGCTCTCTAAACAATTAGGTAAA
>NW_025228571.1:37299-37916 GCF_018294505.1 Triticum aestivum | reverse complement strand
CACGAAGTGCGTCCAGTTTTTGTCGTGACCCTCTCTACTCTTTCGCACATGCTATGCGGGTGAAATGATGATACCATGCCAAGTTTCAACATCTTCTGAATTCATTTTGTAGTGATTTTCAATTTCATGGTCATTTAGCTCTCTAAACAATTAGGTAAATGACCGAAAAAACAAATGATGTTAGAACATGTTGGAAATTGATGACGTCGCTTTGAATGCTGCATACTGAACACAAAAGAAGTCCGGGGTTCAAATAAGTTTAAAAAACATTGAAGTGCCTGTGTAACAGATGAGTTCTCGTCCGAAACCCTGATACTCCGAAAGAGTTTGTCCAATTTGTACGTGACGTGCGTCAAGTTTTTGCCGTGACCCTCTCTACTCTTTCGCACATGCTATGCGGGTGAAATGATGATACCATGCCAAGTTTCAACATTTTCAGAATTCATTTTGTAGTGATTTTCAATTTCACGGTCATTTAGCTCTCTAAACAATTAGGTAAATGACCGAAAAACAACAAATGATGTTAGAACATGTTGGAAATTGATGACGTCGCTTTGAATGCAGCATACTGAACACAAAAGAAGTCCAGAGTTCAAATAAGTTTAAAAAACATTGAA
>NW_025228571.1:35769-36282 GCF_018294505.1 Triticum aestivum | reverse complement strand
CTTTGAATGCTGCATACTGAACACAAAAGAAATCTGGAGTTCAAATAAGTTTGAAAAACATTGAAGTGCCCGTGTAACAGATGAATTTTCGTCCAAAACCCTGATACTCCGAAAGAGTTTGTAAAGTTTGCACACAAAGTGCGTCTAGTTTTTGCCATGACCCTCTCTACTCTTTCGCACATGCTATGCAGGTGAAATGATGATACCATGCCAAGTTTCAACATTTTCAGAATTCATTTTGTAGTGATTTTCAATTTCACGGTCATTTAGCTCTCTAAACAATTAGGTAAATGACCGAAAAACAACAAATGATGTCAGAACATGTTGGAAATTGATGACGTCGCTTTGAATGCTGCATACTGAACACAAAAGAAGTCTGGAGTTCAAATAAGTTTAAAAAACATCGAAGTACCCGTGTAACAGATGAGTTCTCGTCCGAAACCCTGATACTCCGAAAGAGTTTGTCCAATTTCTACGTGACGTGCGTCAAGTTTTTGCCGTGACCCTCTCTAC
>NW_025228571.1:33511-34100 GCF_018294505.1 Triticum aestivum | reverse complement strand
ACATCGAAGTGCCCGTGTAACAGATGAGTTCTCGTCCAAAACCGTGATAATCCGAAAGAGTTTGTCCAGTTTGTACATGAAGTGCGTCCAGTTTTTGCCGTGATCCTCTCTACTCTTTCGCACATGCTATGCGGGTGAAATGATGATACCATGCCAAGTTTCAACATTTTCAGAATTCATTTTGTAGTGATTTTCAATTTCACGGTCATTTAGCTCTCTAAACAATTAGGTAAATGACCGAAAAACAACAAATGATGTCAGAACATGTTGGAAACTGATGACGTCGCTTTGAATGCTGCATACTGAACACAAAAGAAGTCCGGAGTTCAAATAAGTTTGAAAAACATTGAAGTGCCCGTGTAACAGATGAATTCTCGTCCAAAACACTGATACTCCGAAAGAGTTTGTAAAGTTTGTACACAAAGTGCGTCTAGTTTTTGCCATGACCCTCTCTACTCTTTCGCACATGCTATGCAGGTGAAATGATGATACCATGCCAAGTTTCAACATTTTCAGAATTCATTTTGTAGTGATTTTCAATTTCACGGTCATTTAGCTCTCTAAACAATTACGTAAATGACCGAAAAAC
>NW_025228571.1:29159-29389 GCF_018294505.1 Triticum aestivum | reverse complement strand
AAAACATTGAAGTGCCCGTGTAACAGATGAGTTCTCGTCCGAAACCCTGATACTCCGAAAGAGTTTGTCCAATTTGTACGTGACGTGCGTCAAGTTTTTGCCGTGACCCCCTCTACTCTTTCGCACATGCTATGCGGGTGAAATGATGATACCATGCCAAGTTTCAACATTTTCAGAATTCATTTTGTAGTGATTTTCAATTTCACGGTCATTTAGCTCTCTAAACAATT
>NW_025228571.1:27902-28539 GCF_018294505.1 Triticum aestivum | reverse complement strand
AACACAAAAGAAGTCCAGAGTTCAAATAAGTTTAAAAAACATTGAAGTGCCCGTGTAACAGATGAGTTCTCGTCCGAAACCCTGATACTCCGAAAGAGTTTGTCCAGTTTGCACACGAAGTGCATCCACTTTTTGCCGTGACCCTCTCTACTCTTTTGCACATGCTATGCGGGTGAAATGATGATACCATGCCAAGTTTCAATGTTTTCAGAATTCATTTTGTAGTGATTTTCAATTTCACGGTCACTTAGCTCTCTAAACAATTAGGTAAATGACTGAAAAACAACAAATGATGTCAGAACATGTTGGAAATTGATGATGCTGCTTTGAATGCTGCATACTGAACACAAAAGAAGTCGGAGTTCAAATATGTTTAAAAAACATCGAAGTGCCCGTGTAACAGATGAGTTCTCGTCCGAAACCCTGATACTCCGAAAGAGTTTGTCCAGTTTGTACACGAAGTGCGTCCAGTTTTTGCCGTGACCCTCTCTACTCTTTCGCACATGCTATGCGGGTGAAATGATGATACCATGCCAAGTTTCAACATTTTCAGAATTCATTTTGTAGTGATTTTCAATTTCACGGTCATTTAGCTCTCTAAACAATTAGGTAAATGACCGAAAAAAACAAATGATGT
>NW_025228571.1:26920-27680 GCF_018294505.1 Triticum aestivum | reverse complement strand
AAAACATTGAAGTGCCCGTGTAACAGATGAGTTCTCGTCCGAAACCCTGATACTCCGAAAGAGTTTGTCCAATTTGTACGTGACGTGCGTCAAGTTTTTGCCGTGACCCCCTCTACTCTTTCGCACATGCTATGCGGGTGAAATGATGATACCATGCCAAGTTTCAACATTTTCAGAATTCATTTTGTAGTGATTTTCAATTTCACGGTCATTTAGCTCTCTAAACAATTAGGTAAATGACCGAAAAACAACAAATGATGTTAGAACATGTTGGAAATTGATGACCTCGCTTTGAATGCTGCATACTGAACACAAAAGAAGTCCAGAGTTCAAATAAGTTTAAAAAACATTGAAGTGCCCGTGTAACAGATGAGTTCTCGTCCGAAACCCTGATACTCCGAATGAGTTTGTCCAGTTTGCACACGAAGTGCATCCACTTTTTGCCGTGACCCTCTCTACTCTTTTGCACATGCTATGCGGGTGAAATGATGATACCATGCCAAGTTTCAATGTTTTCAGAATTCATTTTGTAGTGATTTTCAATTTCACGGTCACTTAGCTCTCTAAACAATTAGGTAAATGACTGAAAAACAACAAATGATGTCAGAACATGTTGGAAATTGATGACGCTGCTTTGAATGCTGCATACTGAACACAAAAGAAGTCGGAGTTCAAATATGTTTAAAAAACATCGAAGTGCCCGTGTAACAGATGAGTTCTCGTCCGAAACCCTGATACTCCAAAAGAGTTTGTCCAGTTT
>NW_025228571.1:26404-26910 GCF_018294505.1 Triticum aestivum | reverse complement strand
CGTGACCCTCTCTACTCTTTTGCACATGCTATGCGGGTGAAATGATGATACCATGCCAAGTTTCAACATTTTCAGAATTCATTTTGTAGTGATTTTCAATTTCACGGTCATTTAGCTCTCTAAACAATTAGGTAAATGACCGAAAAACAACAAATGATGTCAGAACATGTTGGAAATTGATGACGTCGCTTTGAATGCTGCATACTGAACACAAAAGAAGTCCGGAGTTCAAATAAGTTTGAAAAACATTGAAGTGCCTGTGTAACAGATGAGTTCTCGTCCAAAACCCTGATACTCCGAAAGAGTTTGTCCAGTTTGTACACGAAGTGCGTCCAGTTTTTGCCGTGACCCTCTCTACTCTTTCGCACATGCTATGCGGGTGAAATGATGATACCATGCCAAGTTTCAACATTTTCAGAACTCATTTTGTAGTGATTTTCAATTTCATGGTCATTTAGCTCTCTAAACAATTAGGTAAATGACCGAAAAAACAAATGATGTTAGAA
>NW_025228571.1:25611-26394 GCF_018294505.1 Triticum aestivum | reverse complement strand
TAATAGATGAATTCTCGTCCGAAACCCTGATACTCCGAAAAGAGTTTGTCCAGTTTGTACACGAAGTGCATCCAGTTTTTGCCAATGATGATACCATGGCAAGTTTCAACATTTTCAGAATTCATTTTGTAGTGATTTTCAATTTCACGGTCATTTAGCTCTCTAAACAATTAGGTAAATGACTGAAAAACAACAAATGATGTCAGAACATGTTGGAAATTGATGACGTCGCTTGGAATGCTGCATACTGAACACAAAAGAAGTCGGTGTTCAAATAAGTTTAAAAAACATCGAAGTGCCCGTGTAACAGATGAGTTCTTGTCCGAAACCCTGATACTCCGAAAGAGTTTGTCCAGTTTGTACACGAAGTGCGTCCAGTTTTTGCCGTGACCCTCTCTACTCTTTCGCACATGCTATGCGGGTGAAATGATGATACCATGCCAAGTTTCAACATTTTCAGAATTCATTTTGTAGTGATTCTCAATTTCACGGTCATTTAGCTCTCTAAACAATTAGGTAAATGACCGAAAAACAACAAATGATGTTAGAACATGTTGGAAATTGATGATGTTGCTTTGAATGCTGCATACTGAACACAAAAGAAGTCCGGAGTTCAAATAAGTTTAAAAAACATTGAAGTGCCCGTGTAACAGATGAGTTCTCGTCCAAAACCTTGATACTCCGAAAGAGTTTGCCCAATTTGTACATGAAGTGCGTCCAGTTTTTGCCGTGACCCTCTCTACTCTTTCGCACATGCTATGCGGGTGAAATGATGATACCATG
>NW_025228571.1:24476-25601 GCF_018294505.1 Triticum aestivum | reverse complement strand
ACATTTTCAGAATTCATTTTGTAGTGATTCTCAATTTCACGGTCATTTAGCTCTCTAAACAATTAGGTAAATGACCAAAAAAAAACAAATGATGTCAGAACATGTTGGAAATTGATGACGTCGCTTTGAATGCTGCATACTGAACACAAAAGAAATCCGGAGTTCAAATAAGTTTAAAGAATATTGAAGTGCCCGGGTAACAGATGAGTTCTTGTCCGAAGCCCTGATACTCTGAAAGAGTTTGTCCAATTTGTACGTGACGTGCGTCAAGTTTTTGCCGTGACCCTCGCTACTCTTTCGCACATGCTATGCGGGTGAAATGATGATACCATGCCAAGTTTCAACATTTTCAGAATTCATTTTGTAGTGATTTTCAATTTCACGATCATTTAACTCTCTAAACAATTAGGTAAATGACCGAAAACAACAAATGATGTTAGAACATGTTGGAAACTGATGACGTCGCTTTGAATGCTGCATACTGAACACAAAAGAAGTCCAGAGTTCAAATAAGTTTAAAAAACATTGAAGTGCCCGTCTAACAGATGAGTTCTCGTCCAAAATCCTGATACTCCGAAATAGTTTGTCCAATTTGTACATGAAGTGCGTCCAGTTTTTGCCGTGACCCTCTCTACTCTTTCGCACATGCTATGCGGGTGAAATGATGATACCATGCCAAGTTTCAACATTTTCAGAATTCATTTTGTAGTGATTTTCAATTTCACGGTCATTTAGCTCTCTAAACAATTAGGTAAATGACCGAAACAAACTAATGATGTTAGAACATGTTGGAAATTGATGATGTCGCTTTGAATGCTGCATACTGAACACAAAAGAAGTCCGGAGTTCAAATAAGTTTGGAAAACATTGAAGTGCCCGTGTAACAGATGAATTCTCGTCCAAAACCCTGATACTCCGAAAGAGTTTGTAAAGTTTGTACACAAAGTGCGTCTAGTTTTTGCCGTGACCCTCTCTACTCTTTCGCACATGCTATGCAGGTGAAATGATGATACCATGCCAAGTTTCAACATTTTCAGAATTCATTTTGTAGTGATTTTCAATTTCACGGTCATTTAGCTCTCTAAACAATTAGGTAAATGACCGAAAAACAACAAATGATGTCAG
>NW_025228571.1:23964-24466 GCF_018294505.1 Triticum aestivum | reverse complement strand
GTGACCCTCTCTACTCTTTCGCACATGCTATGCAGGTGAAATGATGATACCATGCCAAGTTTCAACATTTTCAGAATTCATTTTGTAGTGATTTTCAATTTCACGGTCATTTAGCTCTCTAAACAATTAGATAAATGACCGAAAAACAACAAATGATGTCAGAACATGTTGGAAATTGATGACGTCGCTTTGAATGCTGCATACTGAACACAAAAGAAGTCGGAGTTCAAATAAGTTTAAAAAACATCGAAGTGCCCGTGTAATAGATGAGTTCTCGTCCGAAACCCTGATACTCCGAAAGAGTTTGTCCAGTTTGTACACGAAGTGCGTCCAGTTTTTGCCGTGACCCTCTCTACTCTTTCGCACGTGCTATGTGCGTGAAATGATTATACCATGCCAAGTTTCAACATTTTCAGAATTCATTTTGTAGTGATTTTCAATTTCACGGTCATTTAGCTCTCTAAACAATTAGGTAAATGACCGAAAAAAACAAATGATGTTA
>NW_025228571.1:23080-23954 GCF_018294505.1 Triticum aestivum | reverse complement strand
CGTCCAGTTTTTGCCGTGACCCTCTCTACTCTTTCGCACATGCTATGCGGGTGAAATGATGATACCATGCCAAGTTTCAACATTTTCAGAATTCATTTTGTAGTGATTTTCAATTTCACGGTCATTTAGCTCTCTAAACAATTAGGTAAATGACCGAAAAAAACAAATGATGTCAGAACATGTTGGAAATTCATGACGTCGCTTTGAATGCTGCATACTGAACACTAAAGAAGTCCGGAGTTCAAATAAGTTTAAAAAACATTGAAGTGCCCGGGTAACAGATGAGTTCTCGTCCGAAGCCCTGATACTCCGAAAGAGTTTGTTTAATTTGTACGTGACGTGCGTCAAGTTTTTGCCGTGACCCACTCTACTCTTTCGCACATGCTATGCGGGTGAAATGATGATACCATGCCAAGTTTCAACATTTTCAGAATTCATTTTGTAGTGATTTTCAATTTCACGATCATTTAACTCTCTAAACAATTAGGTAAATGACCGAAAAAAAACAAATGATGTTAGAACATGTTGGAAATTGATGATGTCGCTTTGAATGCTGCATACTGAACACAAAAGAAGTCCAGAGTTCAAATAAGTTTAAAAAACATTGAAGTGCAAGTCTAACAGATCAGTTCTCGTCCAAAACCCTGATACTCCGAAATAGTTTGTCCAATTTGTACAAGAAGTGCGTCCAGTTTTTGCCGTGACCCTCTCTACTCTTTCGCACGTGCTATGCGGGTGAAATGATGATACCATGCCAAGTTTCAACATTTTCAGAATTCATTTTGTAGTGATTTTCAATTTCATGGTCATTTAACTCTCTAAACAATTAGGTAAATGACCGAAAAAACTAATGATGTTAGAACATGTTGGAAAT
>NW_025228571.1:21824-22601 GCF_018294505.1 Triticum aestivum | reverse complement strand
ATTTTCAGAATTCATTTTGTAGTGATTTTCAATTTCACGGTCATTTAGCTCTCTAAACAATTAGGTAAATGACCGAAAAAACTAATGATGTTAGAACATGTTGGAAATTGATGATGTCGCTTTGAATGCTGCATACTGAACACAAAAGAAGTCTGGAGTTCAAATAAGTTTGAAAAACATTGAAGTGCCCGTGTAACAGATGAATTCTCGTCCAAAACCCTGATACTCCGAAAGAGTTTGTCCAGTTTGTACACAAAGTGCGTCTAGCTTTTGAAGTGACCCTCTCTACTCTTTCGCACATGCTATGCAGGTGAAATGATGATACCATGCCAAGTTTCAACATTTTCAGAATTCATTTTGTAGTGATTTTCAATTTCACGGTCATTTAGCTCTCTAAACAATTAGATAAATGACCGAAAAACAACAAATGATGTCAGAACATGTTGGAAATTGATGACGTCGCTTTGAATGCTGCATACTGAACACAAAAGAAGTCGGAGTTCAAATAAGTTTAAAAAACATCGAAGTGCCCGTGTAATAGATGAGTTCTCGTCCGAAACCCTGATACTCCGAAAGAGTTTGTCCAGTTTGTACACGAAGTGCGTCCAGTTTTTGCCGTGACCCTCTCTACTCTTTCGCACGTGCTATGTGCGTGAAATGATTATACCATGCCAAGTTTCAACATTTTCAGAATTCATTTTGTAGTGATTTTCAATTTCACGGTCATTTAGCTCTCTAAACAATTAGGTAAATGACCGAAAAAAACAAATGATGTTA
>NW_025228571.1:17179-17645 GCF_018294505.1 Triticum aestivum | reverse complement strand
ATTTTCAGAATTCATTTTGTAGTGATTTTCAATTTCACGGTCATTTAGCTCTCTAAACAATTAGGTAAATGACCGAAAAAACTAATGATGTTAGAACATGTTGGAAATTGATGATGTCGCTTTGAATGCTGCATACTGAACACAAAAGAAGTCTGGAGTTCAAATAAGTTTGAAAAACATTGAAGTGCCCGTGTAACAGATGAATTCTCGTCCAAAACCCTGATACTCCGAAAGAGTTTGTCCAGTTTGTACACAAAGTGCGTCTAGCTTTTGAAGTGACCCTCTCTACTCTTTCGCACATGCTATGCAGGTGAAATGATGATACCATGCCAAGTTTCAACATTTTCAGAATTCATTTTGTAGTGATTTTCAATTTCACGGTCATTTAGCTCTCTAAACAATTAGATAAATGACCGAAAAACAACAAATGATGTCAGAACATGTTGGAAATTGATGACGTCGCTTT
>NW_025228571.1:14735-16022 GCF_018294505.1 Triticum aestivum | reverse complement strand
TTCATTTTCTAGTGATTTTCAATTTCATGGTCATTTAGCTCTCTAAACAATTAGGTAAATGACCGAAAAAACTAATGATGTTAGAACAAGTTGGAAATTGATGACATCACTTTGAATGCTGCATACTAAACACAAAAGAAGTACGGAGTTCAAATAAGTTTAAAAAATACTGAAGTGCCCGTGTAACAGATGAGTTCTCGTCCGAAACCCTGATACTCCGAAAGAGTTTGTCCAATTTGTACGTGACGTGCGTCAAGTTTTTGCCGTGACCCTCTCTACTCTTCCGCACATGCTATGCGGGTGAAATGATGATACCATGCCAAGTTTCAACATTTTCAGAATTCATTTTGTAGTGATTTTCAATTTCATGGTCATTTAGCTCTCTAAACAATTAGGTAAATGACCGAAAAACAACAAATGATGTTAGAACATGTTGGAAATTGATGACATCGCTTTGAATGCTGCATACTGAACACAAAAGAAGTCCAGAGTTCAAATAAGTTTAAAAAACATTGAAGTGCGCGTGTAACAGATGAGTTCTCGTCTGAAACCCTGATACTCCGAAAGAGTTTGTCTAGTTTGTACACGAAGTGCATCCAGTTTTTTCCGTGACCCTCTCTACTCTTTTGCACATGCTATGCGGGTGAAATGATGATACCATGCCAAGTTTCAACATTTTCAGAATTAATTTTGTAGTGATTTTCAATTTCACGGTCATTTAGCTGTCTAAACAATTAGGTAAATGACCAAAAAACAACAAATGATGTCAGAACATGTTGGAAATTGATGACGTCGCTTTGAATGCTGCATACTGAACACAAAAGAAGTCGGAGTTCAAATAAGTTTAAAAAACATCGAAGTGCCCGTGTAACAGATGAGTTCTCATCCGAAACCCTGATACTCCAAAAGAGTTTGTCCAGTTTGTACACGAAGTGCGTCCAGTTTTTGCCGTGACCCTCTCTACTCTTTCGCCCATGCTATGTGGGTGAAATAATGATACCATACCAAGTTTCAACATTTTCAGAATTCATTTTGTAGTGATTTTCAATTTCACGGTCATTTAGCTCTCTAAACAATTAGGTAAATGACCGAAAAACAACAAATGATGTTAGAACATGTTAGAAATTGATGATGTCGCTTTGAATGCTGCATACTGAACACAAAAGAAGTCCGGAGTTCAAATAAGTTCAAAAAACATTGAAGTGCCCGTGTAGCAGATGAGTTCTCTTCCAAAACCCTGATACTCCGAAAGAGTTTGTGCAATTTGTACATGAAGTGCGTCCAATT
>NW_025228571.1:9611-10165 GCF_018294505.1 Triticum aestivum | reverse complement strand
GAAAGAGTTTGTCCAATTTGTATGTGACGTGCGTCAAGTTTTTGTCGTGACCCTCTCTACTCTTTCGCACATGCTATGCGGGTGAAATGATGATACCATGCCAAGTTTCAACATTTTCAGAATTCATTTTGTAGTGATTTTCAATTTCACGATCATTTAACTCTCTAAACAATTAGGTAAATGACCGAAAAACAACAAATGATGTTAGAACATGTTGGAAATTGATGACGTCGCTTTGAATGCGGCATACTGAACACAAAAGAACTCCAGAGTTCAAATAAGTTTAAAAAACATTGAAGTGCCCGTGTAACAGATGAGTTCTCGTCCAAAACCCTGATACTCCGAAAGAGTTTGTCCAGTTTGTACACGAAGTGCATCCAGTTTTTGCCGTGACCCTCTCTACTCTTTTGCACATGCTATGCGGGTGAAATGATGATACCATGACAAGTTTCAACATTTTCAGAATTAATTTTGTAGTGATTTTCAATTTCACGGTCATTTAACTCTCTAAACAATTAGGTAAATGACCGAAAAACAACAAATGATGTCAGAAC
>NW_025228571.1:8786-9601 GCF_018294505.1 Triticum aestivum | reverse complement strand
TTCAACATTTTCAGAATTCATTTTGTAGTGATTTTCAATTTCACGATCATTTAACTCTCTAAACAATTAGGTAAATGACCAAAAAACAACAAATGATGTTAGAACATGTTGGAAATTGATGACGTCACTTTGAATGCGGCATACTGAACACAAAAGAACTCCAGAGTTCAAATAAGTTTAAAAAACATTGAAGTGCCCGTGTAACAGATGAGTTCTCGTCCAAAACCCTGATACTCCGAAAGAGTTTGTCCAGTTTGTACACGAAGTGCATCCAGTTTTTGCCGTGACCCTCTCTACTCTTTTGCACATGCTATGCGGGTGAAATGATGATACCATGCCAAGTTTCAACATTTTCAGAATTAATTTTGTAGTGATTTTCAATTTCACGGTCATTTAACTCTCTAAACAATTAGGTAAATGACCGAAAAACAACAAATGATGTCAGAACATGTTGGAAATTGATGACGTTGCTTTGAATGTTGCATACTGAACACAAAATAAGTCGGAGTTCAAATAAGTTTAAAAAACATCGAAGTGCCCGTGTAACAGATGAGTTCTCGTCCGAAACCCTGATACTCCGAAAGATTTTGTCCAGTTTGTACATTAAGTGCGTCCAGTTTTTGCCGTGACCCTCTCTACTCTTTCGCACATGCTATGCGGGTGAAATGAAGATACCATGCCAAGTTTCAACATTTTCAGAATTCATTTTGTAGTGATTTTCAATTTCACGGTCATTTAGCTCTCTAAACAATTAGGTAAATGACCGAAAAAAACAAATGATGTTAGAACATGTTGGAAATTGATGACGTCGCTTT
>NW_025228571.1:8069-8776 GCF_018294505.1 Triticum aestivum | reverse complement strand
GTGCCCGTGTAACAGATGAGTTCTCGTCCGAAACCCTGAGACTCCGACAGAGTTTGTCCAATTTGTACGTGACGTGCGTCAAGTTTTTGCCGTGACCCTCTCTACTCTTTCGCACATGCTATGCGGGTGAAATGATGATACCATGCCAAGTTTCAACATTTTCAGAATTCATTTTGTAGTGATTTTCAATTTCACGATCATTTAACTCTCTAAACAATTAGGTAAATGACCGAAAAACAACAAATGATGTTACAACATGTTGGAAATTGATGACGTCGCTTTGAATGCGGCATACTGAACACAAAAGAACTCCAGAGTTCAAATAAGTTTAAAAAACACTGAAGTGCCCGTGTAACAGATGAGTTCTCGTCCAAAACCCTGATACTCCGAAAGAGTTTGTCCAGTTTGTACACGAAGTGCATCCAGTTTTTGCCGTGACCCTCTCTACTCTTTTGCACATGCTATGCGGGTGAAATGATGATACCATGCCAAGTTTCAACATTTTCAGAATTAATTTTGTAGTGATTTTCAATTTCACGGTCATTTAACTCTCTAAACAATTAGGTAAATGACCGAAAAACAACAAATGATGTCAGAACATGTTGGAAATTGATGACGTCGCTTTGTATGCTGCATACTGAACACAAAAGAAGTCGGAGTTCAAATAAGTTTAAAAAACATCGAAGTGCCCGTGTAACAGATGAGTT
>NW_025228571.1:7244-8059 GCF_018294505.1 Triticum aestivum | reverse complement strand
TTCAACATTTTCAGAATTCATTTTGTAGTGATTTTCAATTTCACGATCATTTAACTCTCTAAACAATTAGGTAAATGACCAAAAAACAACAAATGATGTTAGAACATGTTGGAAATTGATGACGTCACTTTGAATGCGGCATACTGAACACAAAAGAACTCCAGAGTTCAAATAAGTTTAAAAAACATTGAAGTGCCCGTGTAACAGATGAGTTCTCGTCCAAAACCCTGATACTCCGAAAGAGTTTGTCCAGTTTGTACACGAAGTGCATCCAGTTTTTGCCGTGACCCTCTCTACTCTTTTGCACATGCTATGCGGGTGAAATGATGATACCATGCCAAGTTTCAACATTTTCAGAATTAATTTTGTAGTGATTTTCAATTTCACGGTCATTTAACTCTCTAAACAATTAGGTAAATGACCGAAAAACAACAAATGATGTCAGAACATGTTGGAAATTGATGACGTTGCTTTGAATGTTGCATACTGAACACAAAATAAGTCGGAGTTCAAATAAGTTTAAAAAACATCGAAGTGCCCGTGTAACAGATGAGTTCTCGTCCGAAACCCTGATACTCCGAAAGATTTTGTCCAGTTTGTACATTAAGTGCGTCCAGTTTTTGCCGTGACCCTCTCTACTCTTTCGCACATGCTATGCGGGTGAAATGAAGATACCATGCCAAGTTTCAACATTTTCAGAATTCATTTTGTAGTGATTTTCAATTTCACGGTCATTTAGCTCTCTAAACAATTAGGTAAATGACCGAAAAAAACAAATGATGTTAGAACATGTTGGAAATTGATGACGTCGCTTT
>NW_025228571.1:5756-7127 GCF_018294505.1 Triticum aestivum | reverse complement strand
ATTTTGTAGTGATTTTCAATTTCACGGTCATTTAGCTCTCTAAACAATTAGGTAAATGACCGAAAAAACAAATGATGTTAGAACATGTTGGAAATTGATGACGTTGCTTTGCATGCTGCATACTGAACACAAAAGAAGTCCGGAGTTCAAATAAGTTTAAAAAACATTGAAGTGCTCGTGTAACAGATGAGTTCTCGTCCGAAACCCTGAGACTCCGAAAGAGTTTGTCCAATTTGTACGTGACGTGCGTCAAGTTTTTGCCGTGACCCTCTCTAATCTTTCGCACATGCTATGCGGGTGAAATGATGATACCATGCCAAGTTTCAACATTTTCGGAATTCATTTTGTAGTGATTTTCAATTTCACGATCATTTAACTCTCTAAACAATTAGGTAAATGACCGAAAAACAACAAATGATGTTACAACATGTTGGAAATTGATGACGTCGCTTTGAATGCGGCATACTGAACACAAAAGAACTCCACAGTTCAAATAAGTTTAAAAAACATTGAAGTGCCCGTGTAACAGATGAGTTATCGTCCAAAACCCTGATACTCCGAAAGAGTTTGTCCAGTTTGTACATGAAGTGCATCCAGTTTTTGCCGTGACCCTCTCTACTCTTTTTCACATGCTATGCGGGTGAAATGATGATACCATGCTAAGTTTCAACATTTTCAGAATTAATTTTGTAGTGATTTTCAATTTCACGGTCATTTAACTCTCTAAACAATTAGGTAAATGACCGAAAAACAACAAATGATGTCAGAACATGTTGGAAATTGATGATGTCGCTTTGAATGCAGCATATTGAACACAAAAGAAGTCGGAGTTCAAATAAGTTTTAAAAACATCGAAGTGCCCGTGTAACAGATGAGTTCTCGTCCGAAACCCTGATACTCCGAAAGAGTTTGTCCAGTTTGTACACGAAGTGCATCCAGTTTTTGCTGTCACCCTCTCTACTCTTTCGCACATTCTATGTGGGTGAAATAATGATACCATGCCAAGTTTCAACATTTTCAGATTTCATTTTGTAGTGATTTTGAATTTCACGGTCATTTAGCTCTCTAAACAATTAGGTAAATGACCGAAAAACAACAAATGATGTTAGAACATGTTGGAAATTGATGATGTCGCTTTGAATGCTGCATACTGAACACAAAAGAAGTCCGGAGTTCAAATAAGTTCAAAAAACATTGAAGTGCCCGTGTAGCAGATGAGTTCTCTTCCAAAACCCTGATACTCCGAAAGAGTTTGTCCAATTTGTACATGAAGTGCGTCCAGTTTTTGCCGTGACCCTCTCTACTCTTTCGCACATGCTATGCGGGTGAAATGATGATACCATGCCAAGTTTCAACATTTTCAGAATTCAT
>NW_025228571.1:4994-5482 GCF_018294505.1 Triticum aestivum | reverse complement strand
ATGTTGGAAATTGATGACATCGCTTTGAATGCTGGATACTGAACACAAAAGAAGTCCGGAGTTCAAATAAGTTTAAAAGACATTGAAGTGCCCGTGTAACAGATGAGTTCTCGTCCGAAACCCTGATACTCCGAAAGAGTTTGTCCAATTTGTACGTGACGTGCGTCAAGTTTTTGCCGTGACCCTCTCTACTCTTTCACAAATGCTATGTGGGTGAAATGATGATACCATGCCAAGTTTCAACATTTTCAGAATTCATTTTGTAGTGATTTTCAATTTCACGCTCATTTAGCTCTCTAAACAATTAGGTAAATGACCGAAAAACAACAAATGATGTTAGAACATGTTGGAAATTGATGACGTCGCTTTGAATGCTGCATACTGAACACAAAAGAAGTCTAGAGTTCAAATAAGTTTAAAAAACATTGAAGTGCCCGTGTAACAGATGAGTTCTCGTCCGAAACCCTGATACTCCGAAAGAGTTTGTC
>NW_025228571.1:4022-4595 GCF_018294505.1 Triticum aestivum | reverse complement strand
CAATTAGATAAATGACCAAAAATACATATGATGTTAGAACATGTTGGAAATTGATGACGTCGCTTTGAATGCGGCATACTGAACACAAAAGAAGTCCGGAGTTCAAATAAGTTTAAAAAACATTGAAGTGCCCGTGTAACAGATGAGTTCTCGTCCAAAACCCTGATACTCCGAAAGAGTTTGTCTAGTTTGTACATGAAGTGCGTCCAGTTATTGCCGTGACCCTCTCTACTCTTTATTACATGCTATGCGGGTGAAATGATGATACCATGGCAAGTTTCAACATTTTCAGAATTCATTTTGTAGTGATTTTCAATTTCACGGTCATTTAGCTCTCTAAACAATTAGGTAAATGACCGAAAAACAACAAATGATGTCAGAACATGTTGGAAATTGATGACGTCGCTTTGAATGCTGCATACTGAACACAAAAGAAGTCGGTGTTCAAATAAGTTTAAAAAACATCGAAGTGCCCGTGTAACAGATGAGTTCTCGTCCGAAACCCTGATACTCCGAAAGAGTTTGTCCAGTTTGTACACGAAGTGCGTCCAGTTTTTGCCGTGACCCTCTCTA
>NW_025228571.1:1830-2301 GCF_018294505.1 Triticum aestivum | reverse complement strand
GCACATGCTATGCGGGTGAAATGATGATACCATGCCAAGTTTCAACATTTTCAGAATTCATTTTGTAGTGATTTTCAATTTCACGGTCATTTAGCTCTCTAAACAATTAGGTAAATGACCGAAAAAAACAAATGATGTTAGAACATGTTGGAAATTGATGACGTCGCTTTGAATGCTGCATACTGAACACAAAAGAAGTCCGGAGTTCAAATAAGTTTAAAAAACATTGAAGTGCCCGTGTAACAGATGAGTTCTCGTCCGAAACCCTGATACGCCGAAAGAGTTTGTCCAGTTTGTACATGAAGTGCGTCCAGTTTTTGCCGTGACCCTCTCTACTCTTTATTACATGCTATGCGGGTGAAATGATGATACCATGGCAAGTTTCAACATTTTCAGAATTCATTTTGTAGTGATTTTCAATTTCACGGTCATTTAGCTCTCTAAACAATTAGGTAAATGACCGAAAAACAA
>NW_025228571.1:0-510 GCF_018294505.1 Triticum aestivum | reverse complement strand
ACATGCTATGCGGGTGAAATGATGATACCATGCCAAGTTTCAACATTTTCAGATTTCATTTTGTAGTGATTTTCAATTTCACGGTCATTTAGCTCTCTAAACAATTACGTAAATGACCGAAAAACAACAAATGATGTTAGAACATGTTGGAAATTGATGATGTCGCTTTGAATGCTGCATACTGAACACAAAAGAAGTCCGGAGTTCAAATATGTTCAAAAAACATTGAAGTGCCCGTGTAGCAGATGAGTTCTCTTCCAAAACCCTGATACTCCGAAAGAGTTTGTCCAATTTGTACATGAAGTGCGTCCAGTTTTTGCCGTGACCCTCTCTACTCTTTCGCACATGCTATGCGGGTGAAATGATGATACCATGCCAAGTTTCAACATTTTCAGAATTCATTTTGTAGTGATTTTCAATTTCACGGTCATTTAGCTCACTAAACAATTAGATAAATGACCAAAAAAACAAATGATGTTAGAACATGTTGGAAATTGATGACGTCGCTTT
>NW_025228570.1:13622-47165 GCF_018294505.1 Triticum aestivum | reverse complement strand
GGGGGGTGTTCGGCGGCGGTGGAGCGGGCCGGGGAGGGTGCGGTGGGTCGGCGGCAGCGGTGGAGCGGGGGAGGGTGCGGTGAGTCGTCAGCGGCGGTCGAGCTAGTGGGGGAGGGTGCGGTGGGGGGGGATCGAGATCGAGATGAAGGGGGATAGCGATCGAGATTTAAAAATATTCATCAAATTTGAAAAAATATTCATGAATTCGAAAAGTGCCCATGAAATTTAAAAATATTCATGAGTTTAAAAATATTCATGAGTTCAAATTTGATATCGTACGCCTTATAGGTCATCAGGTTGTGCTCGGCGCCCTGTGACAAGGCGAATATGAGTTGTTCTTCCGCGGAAGAATCTTCATGTAAAGGGTACGACAGAAGTTTCTGCTTGAACCAACGCGTGAAACATGAGTTGTGCTCTTTACTAGTTTAAAGAACGAGTGAAACGCGTGAATCTTGAAGTAAAAAAAATAAATATATATACTAATGGCGCACCGGGTATTAGTGTGCCATTACTAGTTTAAACTAGTAATGGCGCACTGTGAAACGATGTGTCATTAGTAGTTTTGCAAAAAAAAATTACAGTAATGGCGCACTGTCTGCTTGGTGCGCTAGCACACTTCGACCTGATGCGCCATTAGTATGTATGGAAAAGTGGAAAAAAATAATTTAATACTAGTGGCGCACCCAGTTCCACACTAATGGCGCATCACCAACCGATGCGCCATTAGTATATAGTAGTGGCGCACTGCTTCCATGGTGCGCCATTAGTATCAATCCTATCTATAGCCCTTTTCCTAGTAGTGCTTCTTTCTTTGGGAAGGTGGCATTCAGTTTTTTTCTTTTATTTTCTTCTATATTTTTTGATGTTTTAGTTTCTTGTTCACTTATATATATATTTTAAAAAAATCAAATTTATTAATACTTTTGAATTTATGGAAAATAAATAAAGTACTATTTTTTAAAAAATAATTGTTTTATTCAAAATTATGTGCATTTTTTAAAAATGCACGGAGATTATTTTCTTATATTTGTGAAAATTTATCAAATTACATCAACACAATTGAAGTCCGGGAATATTTTTGAAATTTTTTGACATTTTTAAAAAAATCTTTGATAATTGTCCCCAATTCTTGATTGAAAGAGACACCAAAGGCCTCTACCCTCCCTCTCTGTCTATCCAAAAGATGGAAGGGTAGAGCTTTTCTTTGCTTTTTTCATCTTTTCGTCAAAGAGTTGAAGTCCATCCGAACCCTCCAATGCAGAAATATGAGGAGAGCAAAGCGCCAATGGCGCGTGAAGCGCATGCGGAAGGGGCACGGAGAAATAAAGAAGTGTGGGGAGAGAAACAGCCAAGCTCATTCCCTTCGCTTCATGGGCCAAAAGTAGTGCTTTGTTTCCTGGCCACAATGAAAATAGATGGCAAGTGCCTAATCGCTACGGCTTCGGTAGGTTGCGTTCCCTTAACCAAGCCACTGCCTATGAGTCGCCAAAAACTCATGAACATTTTTTAAAATCAATGAGTAGTTTTGTACTCATGAAGAATTTCAAAAATTATGAACTTTTCTTAAATTCATGAATGTTCTAACATTTTATGAATATTTTTTTAGTTCAGATAAAAATATAAATCTTGAATGCTTAATTTATTCTTAAATTGCTTTAATAGAATGTTGGTTTTGGTACTGCTATGTGGAACCACAACCGGAAAACGGGCATACGCCGACGGCCAAAGCTATGCCTACGGCTGCCGTCGGCCTAGTTCGACATATGCCGACAGCCCAGTCCTGGCCGTCGGCTTAAACTGGCCGTCGGGTTACATGGACCTATGCCGACGGCTGCCGTCGGCACAGAACGGCCATCGACCTAGCCGCAGACATGCCGACAGCAGCCGTCGGCATAGATAGGCCGTCGGTATAACTGTGGGCCCGGCGACCCCGCCGGTGACTAGTGGCTAACGCCGTCAAACCTATGCCGACGGTCTAGACGGGCGGCCGTCGGCATATCTCCGCATGCCACGTCACCGATCCGCGGCGAAGGTATGCCGACGGCAGCCGTCGGCATATCTGCCACGTCACCGATCCGCGGCATGGCGCCCATCAGAACTCTGCCGTATCTATGCCGACGGCTTTGCCGTCGGCATAGCTATTTTTTTACATACTTATTTTTCATATGTTTTAATGCTTTTTTTACATACATTTTTTTGCATATGTTTTTATGCTTTTTAAAAAATATGTGTTCATGCTTTTCTATGTATTATATGAATATGTATGTAGTTTGTAATTTTTTCCATAGATTATGAATATATATATATATATATATATATATAGTTTGTATTTTTTAGCACATTAATAATATGTTGTCATGTTCTTTTGAATATAGGTCCTTAAATTTTATTAAAATCAAAAACAGCTATGCAATAGAAGTTGAGTGGCGGTTGCAAACGCCCGGCACCCATCTCCGGAGTGTGACCCCCTCACGTCCGCGGTGTGCCCCCCTCACGGACGGCGCCGCCGCCGGCATTTGGAGGGCAGAAACAGCCGCATCGGGTCTATACGGAGGGGACGTTGCTCTCAAGTGTTTCTATGGGATGACCTACCACAACCGGGTGGTGTTGTGGCATGTTCGAAGAGGCGGCACGCATCTCCGGGGCGTGGCCCCCCTAACAGACGGTGCCGCCGCCGGCAACTGGAGGGGGAAAACGAACGCATCGGGTCTACACGGAGGGGATGTAGCTGTCGGTTTGGCCCAGATGTTGCTCCTAGGTGTCCCTCTGAGCTGACCTTACACAACCGGGTGGAGAGGTCCACTGTTCAAAACCCGCCCGTGAAAAGTCAAAGGGCTAGATCTCGTGGTCAATCGCTCTAGGGTTAGGCGGGACGGGGGCCCTGAGGGGGTAGCAATGCCACCGGAGCGTCGCACTGGCCTCTCATACATGCGGGGTGGTGTGGTGGCATGTCCGAAGAGGCGGCATGCGCCTCCGGGGTTTGGCCCCCCTTACGGACGGCGCCACTGGAGGCACCTGGAGTGGGGAAACGGACGCGTCGGGTCTACACGGAGGGGATCTTGCTGTGGGTCTGGCCCGGTTGTTGCTCCAAAGTGTTCCCATGGGCTGACCTAACACAACCGGGCGGGGAGGTCCGCTGGTCAAAGCCCGTCCGTGCAAAGTCAAAGGGCTAGATCTCGTGGTCAAATGCTACAGGGTTAGGCGGGACGGGGGCCCTGGGGGGTGTAGCAATGCCACTGGAGCGTTGCACCAGGCCCTCATACATGTGGGGTGGTGTGGTGGCATGTCCGAAGAGGCGGCACGCGTCTCGGGGGCATGCCCCCCCCCCCCTCACGAACGGCGATGACACGGTAGTAGACGTTCTGTGGTAACGATGCGGCGTGAATATTTTTAAATACTCGGAGCGCGATAAAATCATGAGTTTTTTTGCATGATGTGGGAACATGTGCTATAGGAACGATGGTATTTTTTCATAATTTTTGGTTATGGTGAAGTATCCAAGAAAATCCCTCTACGCGGATTGCCCTTCGCGCGTCTACGGCTGTGGCCGGCGGCCTACGGGGGCTAGCATGCTGCCAAATCTTGCGTAGGCAGCCTCTCACAAGTCTGGAAGTGTTGTGGCGGTTGCAAACGCCTAGCACGCGTGTCCGGGGTGTGCCCTCCCTCACGGATGGCGCCGCTGCCGGCACCTGGAGTGGGGAAACGGACGCGTCGGGTCTACACGGAGGGGATCTTGCTGTGGGTTTGGCCCGGTTGTTGCTCCAAAGTGTTCCTATGGGCTGACCTAACACAACCGGGTGGGGAGGTCCGCTGGTCAAAGCCCGTCCGTGGAAAGTCAAAGGGCTAGATCCCGTGGTCAAACGCTACAACGTTAGGCGGGACGGGGGTCCTGGGGGGGTAGCAATGCCACTGGAGCATCACACCGAGCCCTCATACATGCGGGGTGGTGTGGTGGCATGTCCGAAGAGGCGACACGCGTCTCCGGGGCATGCCCCCCCCCCTCACGGACGGCAATGACACGGTAGTAGACGTTCTGCGGTAACGATGCGGCGTGAATATTGTTAAATACTCGAAGCGCGATAAAATCATGAGTTTTTTTGCACGACGTGGGCACATGTGCTATAGGAACGATGGTGTTTTTTCATATTTTTTGGTGATGGAGAAGTATCTGAAAAATTCCCTCTACGCGGATTGCCCTTCGCGCGTCTACGGCTGTGGCCGGTGGCCTACGGGGGCTAGCATGCCGCCAAATCTTGCGTAGGCGGCCTCTCACAAGTCTGGAACTGTTGTGACGGATGCAAACGCCCGGCACGCGTGTCCGGGGTGTGCCCCCCCCCCTCGCGGACGTCGCCGCCGCCGGCACCTGGAGGGGGGAAACAGACGCGTCTGGTCTACACGGAGGGGATCTTGCTGTGGGTCTGGCTCGATTGTTGCTCCAAAGTGTTCCTATGGGCTGACCTAACACAACTGGGCGGGGAGGTCTGCTGGTCAAAGCCCGTCCGTGCAAAGTTAAAGGGCTAGATCCCGTGGTCAAACGCTACAGGGTTAGGCGGGACGGGGGCTCTAGGGGGTAGCAATGTCACCGGAGTGTCACATCCCTAGCTTCTGGTAATGCTCTAGGTTAGCTTCATGTGTGCAACATGTTTAAATTTTATGAAATTTGAAATGGGGATTGCCTAAACCCTAGTACCAAATGGAATTCAAATAGGTTCAACCCAAAAATATTTTCAGTGATCCAAATGGCTTCCAAAAATGTTCATCATTTCTGGAAAATGCTTGAAACCATAACCAGAGGGTTGCACATTTTTTCCATGACATATTTGGTCACTGAATAAAATCATATGTACTTTGCTTTTGGGCATTTAAATGCTAGTAAATATCTTAAATGCCCAAATAATTCTAAAAATAAGTGTGGGCTGTTGGAAATAATCTAAACAGAGCCCCTGATTATTTTCTGGATTTTTAGAGATGCCTAAGTATTTTTAATAAAGCCTCACAGTTACAGAAAAATAGAAAACAGTAATTAAAATAAAAGACAGAAAGAGAGAAGGACTTACCTGTGAAGCCCACCTGGTGGCCCAACAGGACCGGCCCAGCGCGGCCCAGCCCGCCACCGCTACTCCCCCCCTGTCGTCTTCCTCTTGCCAGTGGGAGCAGCTGCGTGCTCGCACGCGCGCGGCCGAGGAGGCCACCTCCTCCCTGCCTGGCTGCCTCCTCCTTCCCTGGTCCCTCCCGCGACGCCACGCAGCCCCGACCCCCTCTCACTTCTCCCTCGCTCTCTGGACCTCCCTCCCCCTCGCTCCTCTGTTTCCCCTCCCGCGACCGAACGGAGCCGCCGCCACCGACGAGAGCCACCGTGGCTACCGGCCACCCCACGGCTCACCGACGCCCCAGGAAGCTCCGCCGGTCCTCCCTCTACCTCCTCAACGAGCCACGAGGCCCCGGACGTGCCACAACACCGCCCTCGATGCCTTCTTCAACCTCGGGACCGCCGGCCATCTTCATCAAATTCGCCAGCTCCGGACCATCCCCGGCCTCGTCTCCGCCTCAAATGGATCCGCTGTGAGCCTCCGCTGCCTCTCCTGTGCTCGCCCCCTCCGTTCTCGCCCCCTAGCCCCATCTCTCACCGCGGCCGAGAGTTTCTCGCCGCCGGCCATGGCGTGGCCGTGGCCACAGCCACCGCAGCTCGTTCTCGAGCCCACCGTCGTGCTCACCACAGTCCCAGGAGCACATAGCACTCACCAACGCCTCCCCTGGCGCCCTGCATCGCCTAACCCGTCGTTGCCGTAGCTCCAGCCGCCGCCTAAGTGGTCGCCGCCGTCGACCCCGGCCTCCCTGTGCCCAGCTGCGTGCGCCCCTAGATGCGCGGGAGCACGGGCTCCCTCTTGGTGCCCTCAGCGCGACCAGCCGCGGGCTGTAGCGCCGTTGCGAGCAACTCCGGCGAGGTCTCGCCGTCGCCGTGGTCGCCGGCGTCACTTGCTGACGGGGCTGGCTTAATTAGCCACTAAACACCGCACCGTGTCACTGACACCTAGGCCCCATGCCTTAACTAATCTTAGTTTATTTTCTGTTTAGCTTAAATTAATCACAGTGGCCCCACGCGTCAGCTTTGACCGTGCTGACGTGGCCTTTGACCCGGCCCCACCTGCCATTGACACTAACTAGCCCTGTGTCACTGACGTGTGGCCCCCACACGTCAGGTTTGACCTGGACCCGCCCTGTTGACCTGATGACGTCAGGATGAGGTCATGCTGACGCAATAATTCCTTTCTGGAATTAAAATAAATTAGGAAATGATTTATTAATTCCAGAAAATTGTATAAACTTCTAAAATTCATAGAAATTCAACCGTAACTCCAAATTAAATAATTTATATATGAAAAATTATCAGAAAAATTCAAGGAATCCATCTGTACCATCTTCATGCATGTTTGAACAATGTTTGTCCTATGTTTTGGACAAAACAAATAAATGACATTTAAATAATCACATATGGAGTTTGAATTTGAATCTTGGATTCAAACCAACTTCATTTAATCTGGTTTTAGTTGCATTAGCCCAAAACACATTCATATTGCCATGTCATGAGCATGCATCATATTGTGCATTGCATTGATTGTATTTCTTCCTTGTTGCCGGTATCTGTCCCCTCCCGGTAGACGATGTTCCGACGTTGTGATCGTTGACACTGATGAAGACTCAATGTTATCTTCAGAAGTGCCAGGCAAGCAAAACCCCCTTGTTCATTCCGATACAATCCCACTCTCTCGCTCCTGCTCTCTTTTACTGCATTAGGACAACATCGATTCATCTGTTACTTGCTGCGGTAGCTGAACCCCTTTATCCTTTGCATGACATGTCATTCCACAGTAAATAGATGAAACCCACTAGCATGAGTAGGAGTTGTTTGAGCCCTGTTGTGCCTACTCATTCATGTTTGTTTGTCATGCCTGCTACTGCTTAGAGTTGAGTCAGGTCTGATTCATCGGGGATGAATCAGAATCGTGTGAACCTGTCCTACTGTGTGTGAGCTAAGTGTGTGAATACGATTTGGTAAAGGTAGCGGTGAGAGGCCATGTAGGAGTACATGGTGGGTTGTCTCATTGCAGTCGTCCTCAGGAACTGAGTTCTGTGTTTGTGATCCATGATTCAGCTACTACCACGCATTGGGCCCGAAACCAATGGACCCTCTCGGCTTCTTAATCACCCTTGTCCTCTGTCCAGGAGTTGCAAGTAGTTTCTGGTGTTTGTAGTATGCTGGAGGCCGTGCGCAGCGCTGACCGTAGGGGTGGGCTGTGATGCGGTAGGCACGTGGCACGGTGTACCGTGCGCCCGTTTGGTGTCTCGGGAACCCTGTTCACATCGTTTGGGGCTGTGAGCGAAACTCCGGCCGGATCTCCTCATGGATGGAACCCGAATAGGCGATAAACCTGGACTAGAGACTTAGGTGATTAGGTAGGTCGTGGCCGACACCCACGTTGGGCTTCCGCTTGAAGGTTGCCGAGTACATGTCGTGTAAACGACGGTAAGTGGTGAGAGCGTGTGTGAAGAAGTACACCCCTGCAGGGTTAACCTAATCTATTCGAATAGCCGTGTCCGCGGAAAAGGACTTCTGGGTTGCTTATATCAGTTCATAGACAAGTGAAAGTGGATACTCTAAAATACGCAAGATAAGCGTGAGTGCTATGGATGGCGTTCTCGTAGGGAGACGGGAGTGGATCCATAGTGGTGTATTGGTTGGTGAATATGTGGACTCGTGTGCGCCACCTCAAAAGAGTTACTTGCAGTCGTAGTTCAGGATAGCCACCGAGTCAAAGCTGGCTTGCTGCAGTCAAACTCCACCATCCCCGTTGTTGATAATGATGCATGAGTAGATAGATCTGATGTAAGTCTTGCTGGGTACATTTGTACTCACGTTTGCCTATTTTATGTTTTTGCAGAGAGACTTCAGTCTCACTAGTAGTTCCGCTTGGACTTCGACATTTAGCTTGATACCTCAGCTACGATCTTGTGCCCTCGGCAGGATCTGATAGATAGTCAGGCTTCTCAGCCTTTTTCATTTATAGATGTTTGTACTCAGACATGATAGCTTCCGCGTGTGCTTTGATTTGTATGCTCTGATTGTTGGGTCATGAGACCCATGTTTGTAATATCTCGCTCCTCGGAGCCTATTGAATAAATTACTTGAGTCGTAGAGTCATGTTGTGATGCCATGTTGTATTTGCACATATCGAGCATATTGTGTGTATGTTATTGAAATGCTTGGTATGTGTGGGATCTGACCATCTAGTTGTTTATCTTTAGTAGCCTCTCTTACGGGGAAATGTCTCCTAGTGTTTCCACCGAGCCATGGTAGCTTGCTACTGCTCCGGAACACTTAGGCTGGCCGGCATGTGTCCTTCTTCGTTCCTGTGTCTGTCCCTTCGGGGAAATGTCACGCGATGAATACCGGAGTCCTGTTAGCCGTTACAGCCCGTTTCACCGGAGTCCTGCTAGCCCAGTGCTACAGCCTGGATTCACTCGCTGATGACCGACACGTTCGATGCTGGGTCATGGATGCCTGTCCCTGTAAGTCTGTGCCACTTTGGGTTTACGACTAGCCATGTCAGCCCGGGCTCCTTATCATATGGATGCTAGCGACACTGTCATATACGTGTGCCAAAAGGCGCAAACGGTCCCGGGCAAAGGTAAGGCGACACCCGTGGGAATACCGTGCGTGAGGCCGCAAAGTGATATGAGGTGTTACATGCTAGATCGATGTGGCATTGAGTCGGGGTCCTGACAGCGTTGGTATCAGAGCTTGACTGCCTGTAGGATTACCAAGCCAAACTGGTCGAAGTTGAGTCTAGAAATTCTTAGTTATATAAGGGAATTGATTGTGGGATGGAACGTAAGGCTTTTTTGACTCCTTATACCTCATGGTCTTCTGATCTGAGTCATCATCTTCTCTTCTACGGGGATTAAGAACTAGGCTATCCCTTCTTTCTATTAGGATCACGTGTTACTAATCAGTGGACTTATAAGATTGTTGGATTTAAGTCTCAGTTCAGTTCCTACTACTTCCATATGCTAATTGTTGATCTCGAAACCTTGATATTGTGCTTCTGAGTGGTTATGCCACCATTTTGTGAATGTCTCAAATCTTTTCTGAGCATTTACAGCCGTTATGCTGTCCGAGTCATTCCAGGTTTCTAAATAGTCTGATGCATTTGCAAAATCCTTTCCCTCTGGTTTCGATGTTCCTTTATGCCAGCTCAATCACACTACTTGTTGAGTTGAGGTATTCTATTGCCTTGACATTATGTTGGAGTTATTATTATGACCCTAGGTGTCTTAGGGGATCATCTAGTAATTTAGGCATGATTTGTGTTCCCAGTGTGATGATTCTGGCCATCATTCTCGAAAGCATCCCGTGATGCTACTTAGTAATAGGTATTCCGTTCCTGGGTTCTTGAACCCGAGATTCACTCTACCTACTTCATGTTGATAGTAATTGCTAGTGCCTTTAGGATATTAGTAACCTTTGCGATAGTCCTTGAAGTCCGTGGTATCTTCTTCTTCCAAATACCATGAACTACTTATGGCAGAAGTTCCTCGTTGAACTGAAATATCACAACAGGATTATTCTTGATGAGTTCTCCATTATATATTGTGGCTCTGCCAGTTCTACCTTTCTGCATGGGTTATCCGGAAGAATTATGTTGAACTTCGTTCGACATGCTAAACCATGCATCCACAACTCAGAAAATCGTATGTTCCTTCGAGTTGTCCCTCTTTAGTTGTCCTCTGACCCTCGCCTATCAATTGATAGTCAAGAGTATGCGTGTGTTCGTTTATCGATGGCTATTACCCTTGTGGTCCGTCAAGCCATTCTGTCCTGAATGACTTGGAGAAACAAACTCCAGTACCTCATCCATATCCAGGATTGGGTCAAAGAAGTTGTGCTCCGCAGATCAAATTGCTAATCCAGCTTTTGTTCTGCTCTACCTTGGAGTATTACATATTTTATATCGAGATTGTTATAGGAATTGCACACCATCCTATGAACTCTTGGTACGGTGATACTTCTTGCCATCACTGTTCATTCCTCGGTTCCTGTGTTATTGTAACCGGAATGCCGACAAGTGGATCGTGGCGTGTGAAATCAATACTGCTAGCAACTTGTTGCTTGGTAGTTAAATGGACGATAACCTCATTCTCAGCGTATTGATTATTGAATCGTCACGCTAAGACTGATCGTGCTATCTAGTTCTTATTTCGGTGCACCCTTCGATTGACGAGTTAGGATCTTGTCAAGTCCTCACTCATTTGATCATATCGTCTTGCCCTCAAAAGCGAGATTGTTCTCGAGCTTAGTAACATACCGGTGGTTCGTGATTTTCCGAAGATCTTCTTGGAAGTATTACCAGGTTGTCACCTGACCGCTATGTTGAGCTCGTGATCAAGTTGGTTTCTTGTGAACCACCCTCTCTCCAAGATCGGTGTTAGATATCCCTGAGCTAGTTGGTTAAGCTAGACAACAACTTGGAGAATTGGAAGATAAAAGCTTGCCTAACTTAGTTTGTTCCAAAGGAATATTCTTGTGTAGTGTGTGTTGGAGAAAGATGGTATCTTCATCGATTGGTCCCTGTGATCAGTTGCTGGACCTATTGTCTTATCAATCCTTTGATTTGAGTGTGGGCTATCGTCAAATCAAATCAGTACCAACGATGCTCGTAATGTTGTCTTATTCGTGGTTGATCCCTCGAGCATACACCATTATATCTTTTGGGTCTGACCAATGCTATCACCGTGTTCACTTAACTATGGAATTCCTTTTAAAAGGAAACCCAGATGAATTGTTGTTGTGCCCATTGACAACATCCTTGTCTTCTCCATAATTTTGCTGAACATTAAGCTAGTGTTGGAAACTTTTGAAAGCATTTGTACATGCTAGCTCATGAAGCATATGTTTGGATGAAGGTAGTGACTTCCTTTAATTCATGTGCATCTGATGCAAGTTGCCGCCGTGGATTCGAGAAAGTCAATGTTGCTTCTTCTGGGATCATCCCAAATCAGTCATGCATACGTGCGAAGTATTCTGTGGTCTGGAGACTTGCAACCTTCATTCCATATGTGCCCCGAGCACACCAAGCCACTGACTGATTTGTTCTAGGAGAAGGAGTTCTTTTTAAGAGCTAACCCGGGCTTAATCAAGAACTTCGATATCCTCCATGATGGTTCCCAACCAGAACTCGGTAGTGTTTTATTATAAGACTACTTTGTGGTCATGCTTGTCTTGGACAACATGTTCACATGTTTGTAGTAGAACCAGCTCATGTTTTGGAGCTTGCTATCGTAGCTCATCTCCCGAGAATCTCGCAACGTCATCTCGTCGATTTGTGTTGCAAACTTCCATTTTCTTCCTAGACTCGATGAGTCTGGAATATCCTGACACCAACCAGATCTGAATCTCAGGCAGATATGATGGTTGGAACATTTCCCAAGAATTATAATATTGGTCTCTCAATAACCGGTAAAGTGGATGTCGTGGCCAACACACACCAGCCGGAAGACCTGTTATTATCATATCTTGATTGAGGAAGTTGGCCACCTCCCCATAGGGATTTCGTAGGATTTACTCCCTAGTTGCCCCTATGGATTTTTGTGTTCCCGAAGTCCGACCTTTTACTTGATGTTCTAGTTATCAAACCATATCTGTGAATGGGATACACTAGCACATCAAGGAGAACATTAGAAACGGAGTGCTAAGTGTCTCTCGGTCGATCATCCAGATTTTGTTTCCTTGGCCTCGCTAAGGTGAAATCTGAGAAAGTGTTATCTTCCTTTGCATCTGCATCATCCATCATCATTCACCATGGTAGTATGATGTGTTGCCAGGATCCTTGACACGGATGCTGGTAAAACCCTGATGAATATGGAAATGCTCAAGTTCTTGAGAGCACGCACAAGCGCTACGTGTTACCATCGGCTCTAACTGGATTCCTCTCAGTTTCCTCGGCAATGCTATGACCTTTTCAAATAGTGAATTCACTCTCTATTGTTGGGTTCTTCCCCAGTTACCAGAATCATTCCCAGCATTTGCATTTTGTTCCCAGCTTGCACCGCCAATGTGCCATTCTACCATGGGTCTCTTCCATTTCCGGTGATAAGCAAATTCATCCATTACGTTGTCTTCAACAAGGTAATCCACATCATCCAAGTCCGAGTATGCCATTCTACCGACCCCCTCCAAACGATCGCTCGAGAATTGTCTTAGGCTGGTTTAAAGAGTTTCAATGATCTATGAATCAAAGGTAATTCTTTTTGCCACTTAAGGGGATATTTCTACGAGTCACCTTCCCTAAGGTGCCTCGTTGTGGTTTCATGGCAACTCAACTCCTCGCTACGTTGACAATCGATTACCACCTTCTTAAGCGTGAAATTGTTGTCTACCTAGTGAACCCTCGTCATCTGTTCCACTCCATCCCTCTAGAGGTGTGCTTCGTCTCTTAGCTCGAGAGATGTTGTTATGTCTCATTCCGTGGGTTAATCCTGAGTTGTTCGACCTTCGAGAGGAACAATTCTTTTAGGGTCTTTCCTTTCCTCTCGTTGTCAATATAGTTGGAGTTCTCAAGGCAAGACTTCAAGACAATGATGGTGAATGAATCAACGTTCAATTGAAGTGCACCCTGGATCGTGAGGATTATACTAGTTTGCGTTTCCCCTTCATCTTACCCTATGCTTGAATCTCGAGACGAGATTCTTGTTTAGTGGGGGTGAGTTGTCACATCCCTAGCTTCTGGTAATGCTCTAGGTTAGCTTCATGTGTGCAACATGTTTAAATTTTATGAAATTTGAAATGGGGATTGCCTAAACCCTAGTACCAAATGGAATTCAAATAGGTTCAACCCAAAAATATTTTCAGTGATCCAAATGGCTTCCAAAAATGTTCATCATTTCTGGAAAATGCTTGAAACCATAACCAGAGGGTTGCACATTTTTTCCATGACATATTTGGTCACTGAATAAAATCATATGTACTTTGCTTTTGGGCATTTAAATGCTAGTAAATATCTTAAATGCCCAAATAATTCTAAAAATAAGTGTGGGCTGTTGGAAATAATCTAAACAGAGCCCCTGATTATTTTCTGGATTTTTAGAGATGCCTAAGTATTTTTAATAAAGCCTCACAGTTACAGAAAAATAGAAAACAGTAATTAAAATAAAAGACAGAAAGAGAGAAGGACTTACCTGTGAAGCCCACCTGGTGGCCCAACAGGACCGGCCCAGCGCGGCCCAGCCCGCCACCGCTACTCCCCCCCCTGTCGTCTTCCTCTTGCCAGTGGGAGCAGCTGCGTGCTCGCACGCGCGCGGCCGAGGAGGCCACCTCCTCCCTGCCTGGCTGCCTCCTCCTTCCCTGGTCCCTCCCGCGACGCCACGCAGCCCCGACCCCCTCTCACTTCTCCCTCGCTCTCTGGACCTCCCTCCCCCTCGCTCCTCTGTTTCCCCTCCCGCGACCGAACGGAGCCGCCGCCACCGACGAGAGCCACCGTGGCTACCGGCCACCCCACGGCTCACCGACGCCCCAGGAAGCTCCGCCGGTCCTCCCTCTACCTCCTCAACGAGCCACGAGGCCCCGGACGTGCCACAACACCGCCCTCGATGCCTTCTTCAACCTCGGGACCGCCGGCCATCTTCATCAAATTCGCCAGCTCCGGACCATCCCCGGCCTCGTCTCCGCCTCGAATGGATCCGCTGTGAGCCTCCGCTGCCTCTCCTGTGCTCGCCCCCTCCGTTCTCGCCCCCTAGCCCCATCTCCCACCGCGGCCGAGAGTTTCTCGCCGCCGGCCATGGCGTGGCCGTGGCCACAGCCACCGCAGCTCGTTCTCGAGCCCACCGTCGTGCTCACCACAGTCCCAGGAGCACATAGCACTCACCAACGCCTCCCCTGGCGCCCTGCATCGCCTAACCCGTCGTTGCCGTAGCTCCGGCCGCCGCCTAAGTGGTCGCCGCCGTCGACCCCGGCCTCCCTGTGCCCAGCTGGGTGCGCCCCTAGATGCGTGGGAGCACGGGCTCCCTCTTGGTGCCCTCAGCGCGACCAGCCGCGGGCTGTAGCGCCGTTGCGAGCAACTCCGGCGAGGTCTCGCCGTCGCCGTGGTCGCCGGCGTCACTTGCTGACGGGGCTGGCTTAATTAGCCACTAAACACCGCACCGTGTCACTGACACCTAGGCCCCACGCCTTAACTAATCTTAGTTTATTTTCTGTTTAGCTTAAATTAATCACAGTGGCCCCACGCGTCAGCTTTGACCGTGCTGACGTGGCCTTTGACCCGGCCCCACCTGCCATTGACACTAACTAGCCCTGTGTCACTGACGTGTGGCCCCCACACGTCCGGTTTGACCTGGACCCGCCCTGTTGACCTGATGACGTCATGATGAGGTCATGCTGACGCAATAATTCCTTTCTGGAATTAAAATAAATTAGGAAATGATTTATTAATTCCAGAAAATTGTACAAACTTCTAAAATTCATAGAAATTCAACCGTAACTCCAAATTAAATAATTTATATATGAAAAATTATCAGAAAAATTCAAGGAATCCATCTGTACCATCTTCATGCATGTTTGAACAATGTTTGTCCTATGTTTTGGACAAAACAAATAAATGGCATTTAAATAATCACATATGGAGTTTGAATTTGAATCTTGGATTCAAACCAACTTCATTTAATCTGGTTTTAGTTGCATTAGCCCAAAACACATTCATATTGCCATGTCATGAGCATGCATCATATTGTGCATTGCATTGATTGTATTTCTTCCTTGTTGCCGGTATCTGTCCCCTCCCGGTAGACGATGTTCTGACGTTGTGATCGTTGACACTGATGAAGACTCAATGTTATCTTCAGAAGTGCCAGGCAAGCAAAAACCCCTTGTTCATTCCGATACAATCCCACTCTCTCGCTCCTGCTCTCTTTTACTGCATTAGGACAACATCGATTCATCTGTTACTTGCTGCGGTAGCTGAACCCCTTTATCCTTTGCATGACCTGTCATTCCACAGTAAATAGATGAAACCCACTAGCATGAGTAGGAGTTGTTTGAGCCCTGTTGTGCCTACTCATTCATGTTTGTTTGTCATGCCTGCTACTGCTTAGAGTTGAGTCAGGTCTGATTCATCGGGGATGAATCAGAGGCGTGTGAACCTGTCCTACTGTGTGTGAGCTAAGTGTGTGAATACGATTTGGTAAAGGTAGCGGTGAGAGGCCATGTAGGAGTACATGGTGGGTTGTCTCATTGCAGCCGTCCTCAGGAACTGAGTTCTGTGTTTGTGATCCATGATTCAGCTACTACCACGCATTGGGCCCGAAACCAATGGACCCTCTCGGCTTCTTAATCACCCTTGTCCTCTGTCCAGGAGTTGCAAGTAGTTTCTAGTGTTTGTAGTATGCTGGAGGCCGTGCGCAGCGCTGACCGTAGGGGTGGGCTGTGATGCGGTAGGCACGTGGCACGGTGTACCGTGCGCCCTTTTGGTGTCTCGGGAACCCTGTTCACATCGTTTGGGGCTGTGAGCGAAACTCCGGCCGGATCTCCTCATGGATGGAACCCGAATAGGCGATAAACCTGGACTAGAGACTTAGGTGATTAGGTAGGTCGTGGCCGACACCCACGTTGGGCTTCCGCTTGAAGGTTGCCGAGTACATGTCGTGTAAACGGCGGTAAGTGGTGAGAGCGTGTGTGAAGAAGTACACCCCTGCAGGGTTAACCTAATCTATTCGAATAGCCGTGTCCGCGGAAAAGGACTTCTGGGTTGCTTATATCAGTTCATAGACAAGTGAAAGTGGATACTCTAAAATACGCAAGATAAGCGTGAGTGATATGGATGGCGTTCTCGTAGGGAGACGGGAGCGGATCTATAGTGGTGTATTGGTTGGTGAATATGTGGACTCGTGTGCGCCACCTCAAAAGAGTTACTTGCAGTCGTAGTTCAGGATAGCCACCGAGTCAAAGCTGGCTTGCTGCAGTCAAACTCCACCATCCCCGTTGTTGATAATGATGCATGAGTAGATAGATCTGATGTAAGTCTTGCTGGGTACATTTGTACTCACGTTTGCCTATTTTATGTTTTTGCAGAGAGACTTCAGTCTCACTAGTAGTTCCGCTTGGACTTCGACGTTTAGCTTGATACCTCAGCTACGATCTTGTGCCCTCGGCAGGATCTGATAGATAGTCAGGCTTCTCAGCCTTTTTCATTTATAGATGTCTGTACTCAGACATGATAGCTTCCGCATGTGCTTTGATTTGTATGCTCTGATTGTTGGGTCATGAGAACCATGTTTGTAATATCTCGCTCCTCGGAGCCTATTGAATAAATTACTTGAGTCGTAGAGTCATGTTGTGATGCCATGTTGTATTTGCACATATCGAGCATATTGTGTGTATGTTATTGAAATGCTTGGTATGTGTGGGATCTGACCATCTAGTTGTTTATCTTTAGTAGCCTCTCTTACGGGGAAATGTCTCCTAGTGTTTCCACCGAGCCATGGTAGCTTGCTACTGCTCCGGAACACTTAGGCTGGCCGGCATGTGTCCTTCTTCGTTCCTGTGTCTGTCCCTTCGGGGAAATGTCACGCGATGAATACCGGAGTCCTGTTAGCCGTTACAGCCCGGTTCACCGGAGTCCTGCTAGCCCAGTGCTACAGCCTGGATTCACTCGCTGATGACCGACACGTCCGATGCTGGGTCATGGATGCCTGTCCCTGTAAGTCTGTGCCACTTTGGGTTTACGACTAGCCATGTCAGCCCGGGCTCCTTATCATATGGATGCTAGCGACACTGTCATATACGTGTGCCAAAAGGCGCAAACGGTCCCGGGCAAAGGTAAGGCGACACCCGTGGGAATACCGTGCGTGAGGCCGCAAAGTGATATGAGGTGTTACATGCTAGATCGATGTGGCATTGAGTCGGGGTCCTGACACGGAGCGTCGCACCGGGCCCTCATACATGCGTGGTGGTGTGGTGGCATGCCCGAAGAGGCGGCACGCGTCTCCGGGGCGTGGCCCCCCCTCACGGACGGCGATGACAAGGTAGTAGACGTTCTGCGGTAACGATGCGGCGTGCATATTATTACATACTCGGAGGGCGATAAAATCATGGGTTTTTTTGCACGACATGGACACATGTGCTATAGGAACGATGGTATTTTTTCATAATTTTTGGTGATGGAGAAGTATCCGAAAAATTCCCTCTACGCGGATTGCCCTTCGCGCGTCTACGTCTATGGCCGGCGGCCTACGGGGGCTAGCATGCCGCCAAATCTTGCGTAGGCGGCCTCTCACCAGTCTGGAAGTGTTGTGACGGTTGCAAACACCCGGCACGCGTGTCCGGGGTTTGCCCCCCCCCCCCTCACAGACGGCGCTACCGCCGGCACCTGGAGGGGGGAAACGAACGCGTCGGGTCTACACGGAGGGGATCTTGCTATGGGTCTGGCCCGGTTGTTGCTCCAAAGTGTTCCTATGGGCTGACCTAACACAACCGGGCGGGGAGGTCCGCTGACCAACCCCGTCCGTGCAAAGTCAAAGGGCTAGATCTCGTGGTCAAACGCTATAGGGTTAGGCGGGACGGGGGCCCTGGGGGGGGGGGTAGCAATGCCACTGGAGCGTCGCACCGGGCCCTCATACATGCGGGGTGGTGTGTTGGCATGTCCGAAGAGGCGGCACGCGTCTCGGGGGCGTGGCCCCTCCTCACGGACGGCGATGACACGGTAGTTGACGTTCTGCGGTAACGATGCGGCGTGAATATTATTAAACACTCGGAACACGATAAAATCATGAGTTTTTTTGCACGACGTGGGCACATGTGCTATAGGAACGATGGTATTCTTTTCATAATTTTTGGTGATGGAGAAGTATCCAAAAAAATCCCTCTACGCGGATTGCCCTTTGCGCGTCTACGGCTGTGGCCGGCAGCCTACGGGGGCTAGCATGCCGCCAAATCTTGCGTAGGCAGCCTCTCACAAGTCTGGAAGTGTTGTGGCGGTTGCAAAGGCCCGGCACGCATATCCGGGGTGTGCCCCCCATCACGGACTTCGCCGCCGCCGGCACCTGGAGTGGGCAAACGAATGCGTCGGGTCTACACGGAGGGGATCTTGCTGTGGGTCTGGCCCGGTTGTTGCTCCACAGTGTTCCTATGGGCTGACCCAACACAACCGGGCGGGGAGGTCCGCTGGTCAAAGCCCGTCCGTGCAAAGTCAAAGGGCTAGATCCCGTGGTCAAACGCTATAGGGTTATGCAGGACGGGGGCCCTGGGGGGGGTAGCAATGCCACTGGAGCGTCGCAACGGGCCCTCATACATGCGGGGTGGTGTGGTGGCATGTCCGAAGAGGCGGCACGCGTCTCGGGGGTGTGCCCCCCCCCCTCACGGATGGCGATGACACGGTAGTAAACGATCTGCGGTAACGATGCGGCGTGAATATTATTAAATACTCGGAGCGTGATAAAATCATGAGTTTTTTTGCCCGACGTGGGCACATGTGCTATAGGAACGATGGTATTTTTTCATAATTTTTGGTGATGGAGAAGTATCCAAAAAAATCCCTCTACGCGGATTGCCCTTCGCGCGTCTACGGCTGTGGCCGGCGGCCTACGGGGGCTAGCATGCCGCCAAATCTTGCATAGGCAGCCTCTCACAAGTCTGGAAGTGTTGTGGCGGTTGCAAACGCCCAACACGCGTGTCCGGGGTGTTCCCCCCTCATGGACGGCGCCGCCGCCGGCACCTGGAGTGGGGAAACGGACGCGTCGGGTCTACACGGAGGGGATTTTGCGGTGGGTCTGGACCGGTTGTTGCTCCAAAGTGCTCCTATGGGCTGACCTAACACAACCGGGTGGGGACGTCCGCTGGTCAAAGCCCGTCCGTGGAAAGTCAAAGGGCTAGATCCCGTGGTCAAACGCTACAGGTTAGGCGGGACGGGGGCCCTGGGAGGGTGTAGCAATGCCACTGGAGCATCACACCGGGCCCTCATACATGCGGGGTGGTGTCGTGGCATGTCCGAAGAGGCGGCTCGCGTCTCCGGGCATGGCCCCCTCACGGACGGTGATGACACGGTAGTAGACGTTCTGCGGTAACGATGCGGCGTGAATATTGTTAAATACTCGGAGCGCGATAAAATCATGAGTTTTTTTTTGCACGGCGTGGGCACATGTGCTATAGGAACGATGATGTTTTTTCATAATTTTTGGTGATGTAGAAGTATCCGAAAAATTCCCTCTACGCGGATTGCCCTTCGCGCGTCTACGGCTGTGGCCGGCGGCCTACGGGGGCTAGCATGCCGCCAAATCTTGCATAGGCGGCCTCTCACAAGTCTGGAAGTGTTTTGACGGTTGCAAACGCCCGGCACGCGTGTCCGGGGTGTGCCCCCCCCCCTCACGGACGGTGCCGCCGCCGGCACCTGGAGGGGGGAAACGGACGCGTCGGGTCTACACAGAGGGGATCTTGCTATGGGTCTGGCCCAGTTGTTGCTCCAAAGTGTTCCTATGGGCTGACCTAACACAACCGGGCGGGGAGGTCCGCTGGTCAAAGCCCGTTCGTGCAAAGTCAAAGGGCTAGATCCCGTGGTCAAACGCTACAGGGTTAGGCGGGACGGGGGCCCTGGGGGTAGCAATGCCACTGGAGCGTCGCACCGGGCCCTCATACATGCGCGGTGGTGTGGTGGCATGTCCGAAGAGGCGGCACGCGTCTCCGGGGCGTGGCCCCCCCTCACGGATGGCGATGACACGGTAGTAGACGTTCTTCGGTAACGATGCGGCATGAATATTATTAAATACTTGGAGCGCGATAAAATCATGTCACATCCCTAGTCTGGTATGACCTAGACTAGCTAGTCATTTGTGCATCATGTTTAAATTTCACTTAAATTTGAAATGAGGATTGGTGGAACCCTCAGAATCATTCTTGAAAATGACCCAAATAAAAATTTCTCCAAAAGGGTCCAAGAAAATGCTCATGTTGCTCTCTGAAAATATTGGACAGAGATAAAAATCAAAACAATATTTTTAGGAGCTCATGGATATTTATTTTGGCCATTTGCATTAATTCGAGAAATATTTGCATTGGAAATATATTTCTATATATATGAAATATGGTCCAAAAATTATGCCATTTATAAAGGAGCTCTGGAATAATATATCTAGCTCCTATAAAAATTGGCATAATAAAATAAAATCATTTAATATTTTTATTAAACCAAACAAATGTCAGAAAATTAGAAAAGAAAACAGAAAAGGGGAGAGAGACTTACCTGGGCCACTTACCCGATCGGCCCAGTAGCTCGGCCCAGCTGACTGGCTGACGCCAGTCGTCCCCCTCCTCGCGCCAGAGGGACAGGGCGCGTGGTCGCCGCACACCGCGCGCATGCGCGCCACGGCAGCTGCCTGCGTGCCCTCCCCCCTCGACGCCCTGGCCTCGCCAGAAGCGCCCAGCACCGCCCCGGATCTCTCCCTCGCTCTCTCGTTTCTCTCCCTCCCCTGCATCTCTCCCTCTCCCCGCACCCGAAGCGCTGCCGTCGCCGCCGCACGCCGTGGCCATAGCCACCGCCTCCCCCTCGCCTCCCCGTCGTGCCCAGGAGCTCCGCCTCGTCGCCAGCTACCTCCTCGCTGAGCCACGCAAGCCGGGGTGCCCCGAGGAGCCGCCATCGCCGTCATCTTCGTCGTCGGCCGCCCGAGATCGTCGGTGCCCGTCCGTCGTCTCCGACTCTTCCCCGAGCAAGCCGACCAGCCCATCGACCTCCCCGTGAGCTTCTGCTTCGAACCCCTCTCCTCCCCCTCGCGATTACGCCGTCTAGGCCTTAGCTCCGCCATGGCCGAAGCTCGCCTCCGCTCGAGCTTGTCGCCGGCGTTGCTCCGGCGACCTTTTGGCCACGGCAGTGCACCTAGCACTCTCGCCGCACCTCGTAGTGCCCCGCTAGCGCTTTAGTTCACGCGTTTGCACGCTGCAGCCGCGCCCCCGAACACAGCCGAACTCCGGCCGCCGCCCTGAGCTTTGCTCCGGCGAGCTCCGCAGCCCCCGCAGCCTCCCGCGTGTTCCACTGGATGCGCGTGAGTGCGGGCTTCGCTCTCGTGGTCTCCGCCGCCCGAATGGTCGCCGGAGCGACGTTCCCGAGCCCCTCCGCCGCGCTCGGCCTCACCGACGGCCAAACGCCGGCGGGATTGACCGGTCAACCCGCGCTAACCCCCCCAGTTGACCTGGGGTTTGACTACCCAGAGTCAATGACATGTGGGCCCGGCCCTGACTAATTTTAGTTTAGGATTAGTTTAAATTTAATCAACTCTGTTAATTAACCCTGACACTGACCAGTGGGCCCGACCCCCCTAACCTTTTAATTAAACTAATTAACCCCTGTTTAACCCCCCTGTCACTGACGTGTGGGTCCCACACGTCAGGTTTGACCCGGACCAGCCCAGTTGACCGCTGACGTCGTGCTGACGTCATGCTGGCGCAATATATAATTTCTGGATTTAATTTAAATCAGGAAATTCCAGAAATTGTTTTAAACTTCAAAAATTCATAACAATTCAACCGTAGCTCAGATTAAAATAATTTATATATGAAAAATTATCAGAAAAATGCAACCTTTCCATCTGTACTAGTTTCATGCATGAAAAACCAACTTATACATGCTGAATATGGGAAAACACATTAGGACATATATAAGAGACTTAATTTAGAAATGCATTTGAACCTTTGGTTCAAATGGACTTCAAACCAAATGTTTACTAGATGCATTAGCTCAAACAGCATCACATCTACATGCCATGTTCATGCATCATATTGTTGCATATGATTTTGTATTGATTGCCGGCACCGTTCCTTCTCGATAGGTCCTGCTCCGGAGACGTTCCAGAGTACCTGTCTGTGAAGCAGTGCCTCCCTTGTTGTTTTACCAGGCAAGCAAACCCCCCTTGTTCATTTCGATAAAACCCTACTCTCTCGCTCCTGCTCTCAGTTATTGCATTAGGACAACAACGATTCATCTGCTACTTTGTGCTGCGGTAGTTGAACCCATTCCTCTGCATGACCTGTCATTGCCACAGTAAATAGTTGAAACCCACTAGCATGTGTAGGAGTTGATTGAAGCCATTGTTGTGTTCCTACCATGCTATGCCTGCTATTGCTTAGAGTTGTGTCAGGTCTGATTCATTGGGAATGAATTGGAGTGTCACGATATGTTCTGATGCTGAGAGTGAAGTGTGTGAACACGATTTGGTAAAGGTAGCGGTGAGAGGCCATGTAGGAGTACATGGTGGGTTGTCTCATTGGAACCGTCCTTAAGCACTGAGTCCTATGTATGTTGTCCAATGACTCGATACTACCACACATTGGGTTCCGGTAACTCGACCCCTCTCGACTTATTAACCAACTTGGTCTCTGTCCAGGAGTCGCAACTAGTTTCTGGTGTTTGTAGGTAGTGCTATTTTTCTACCAAGTGGCACCCGGCAGGGTGGGCCTGGGACAGACTAGGCACACGTGGCACGGTGTACCGAGTGGCACTCGGTTGGTGGGCTCGGGAACCCTGCTCACATCGTTTGGGGCCGTAAGCGACACCCCGGCCGGATCTCCTTGCGGATGGAACCCGAATAGGCGATAAACCTGGGCTAGAGTCTTGTGTGGTTAGTCAGGTCGTGGCCGACACCCTCGCCAGGCTTCCGCTTGAAGGTTGCCGAGATACATGACGTGTACATGGCGGTAAGTGGCGAGAGCGTGTGTGAAGAAGTACACCCCTGCAGGGTTAACATGATCTATTCGAATAGCCGGGTCCGCGGTTATGGCCTTCTTGGATGCTTACATGGTACATAGACAACTTGAAGTGGATACTATAAAATGCTCAAGACAAGTGTGAGTGCTATGGATGGCCTTCTCGTAGGGAGACGGGGATGAATCCATAGTAGTGTATTGTGTGGTGATTAGTGGACTCGTGTACGTTGTTTCACCTCCAGAGTTTCTGGTAGTCGTAGAATAGGATAGCCACAGAGTCAAAGCTGGCTTGCTGCAACTAAACCCCACATTACCCTCTTGATACAAATGCATGTACGATAGGATCTGATGTAAGTCTTGCTGAGTACCTTTGTACTCATGTTGCTTTATTTATGTTTTTGCAGCTGAGACTTCGGTCTTACTAGTGTTCTCGTGGACTTCGACTAGTAGCTAGTACCTCAGCTACGATCTTGATCGGATGTTGTAGATAGTCAGGCTCTTCAGCCTTTTTCATTTGTAGATGTTTGTACCCAGACATGTAATGCTTCCGCTTGTTGCTTGATTGCTCTGACTGTTGGGTCATGTGACCCCTGTTTGTATTAAAGCTGTGATGGCTCTTCTGAGCCTTATTCTATATGATTGTTGAGTTATGCTGTGATGCCATGTTGTACAGCACATACTTGCATGTTATGCGTACGTGTAATGTGTATTGTTATGTGTGGGATCTGACTACCTAGTTGTTTATTCTTAGTAGCCTCTCTTACCGGGAAATGCCTCCTAGTGCTTCCACCGAGCCCTGGTAGCTTGCTACTGCTCCGGAACACTTAGGCAGGCCGGCATGTGTCCTTCTTCGATCCTGTGTCTGTCCCTTCGGGGAAATGTCACGCGATGAATACCGGAGTCCTGCTAGCCCGCTACAGCCCGGTTCACCGGAGTCCTGCTAGCCCAGTGCTATAGCCTGGATTCACTCGCTGATGACCGACACGTTCGATGCTGGGTCATGGATGCCTGTCCCTGTAAGTCTGTGCCACTTTGGGTTTACGACTAGCCATGTCAGCCCGGGCTCCTTATCATATGGATGCTAGCGACACTGTCATATACGTGTGCCAAAAGGCGCAAACGGTCCCGGGCTAAGGTAAGGCGACACCCGTGGGAATACCGTGCGTGAGGCCGCAAAGTGATATGAGGTGTTACATGCTAGATCGATGTGGCATTGAGTCGGGGTCCTGACAGCGTTGGTATCAGAGCCTGACTGCCTGTAGGTTTACCAAGCCATACTGGTCGAAGTTGAGTCTAGAAAATCTTAGTTATGTAAGGGAATTGATTGTGGGTTGGAACGTAAGGCTCTTTTTACTCCTTATACCTCATGACCTTCTGATCTGAGTCGTCCTATCTTTCCAATGGGGTTAAGGAACTAGGCTTCTCTTCCGTCTATCAGGATCACGTGTTACTACTCCGTAGTTCCATAGGATTGGTTGATTAGAGTCATATCCCAGTTTTGAGTATTTCTGGTGTAGTCTGTTTAGTATGATCTCAGAACCTTGAGTAATGCTGATGAGTATGTTACCACCCCATTTTTAGTAGGATGTATCATTTTGAGCATTTTACTGCCATTATGCTGCCGGAATTTCCCTAGGAGTTCGAGAGATACTAATTCCTTGTCCTACATTCTACATTCTATAGTTAATGTTATTTCGTCCTTGGTTTCGTTCTCAGGATGTCATCAGCTAAGCGAAGTTCCGTTGCTCGTAGCCAGAACCACGGAGATGGTAGGAATGAGGATCCTCCCGACCAGCCTTCGTTGACAGAGTTCATGTTAGAGATGGAGAGGAACAAGCGTGAGTCTAACCGTTTGTTGGCACGTATCGAGGAGAACACCGCACATCAGTTCAAAGGGTCTGCTACCATTCATGACTTCATTCATTTGCATCCCCCCACCTTTCATCATTCCATCAAGCCACTCGATGCAGATGACTGGCTCCGTAGCATCACTCATAAGCTGAGTTCCGCGAGCGTAGCTGAAGATGACAAGGTCACTTATGCCACATACCACCTGGAAGGTCCTGCTAGTCTTTGGTGGCAGAACTATGAGACTATGCTTCCAGCTGGCCAGATTCCTACCTGGAAGGACTTCACTGAGTCTTTTTGCGAGCATCACATTCCCCAGGCCCTCCTTGATCGCAAGAGAGAAGAGTTCTGTAGTCTCACCCAGAATAAGATGGCTGTTGATGCTTACAGCCGAGAGTTTGAGAACCTCGCTCGCTATGCCACAGAAGAAGTGTCCACGGAAGCCAAGAAGCAAGCTAGGTTCCGGAAGGGTCTCAACCCCAAGTTGCGTCGTGATCTCCACCTGCATCATTGTGATACATTCCAAGCCCTTGTGAACAAGGCCATCAATGCAGAGACAGCTCAACTCACTTACGAGGAGTCTCGTAAGCACACCCGTGATTTGGGATCTCCCTCTGGCTCTAGTTCCCAGAAACGCCGGATTTGGGTTCCAAACTCCGCTCTTCCTTCCGGTTATACACCGAGGTCATCTCATGTGGTGCCTTCCCCAGCTCAGTCGTATGTTCCACCCGGGCCTACTGGTAGACCGCTTGTTAGTGCGGGTCCCCGTCCAACCTCAGGGACTTGCTTCACATGCGGGAAGCCAGGACACTATGCACGTGACTGCTCTCAGACTAGTTATGCTCCACCCAAGGCCGAGAAGACTGTTGGCTGTATTAAGCCATCACGCAAGATGATCAGTGTCAAGTCAGTTCCCACTGAACGTGGACGTGTGCATCACGTCTCAGCTAAAGACGCTCATGATGATCCAGATGTCGTTCTTGGTACACTCCTTGTCAATTGTCACCCAGCATCAGTTCTATTTGATACTGGGGCATCTCACTCCTTCATTTCTGAAGGCTATGCTAACCTGCACAATCTATCATTCTGTGATATGCCAACTCCGCTAGTCATCCAAACTCCTGGATCCAAATGGCAAACCTCTAGTGTAAGCCATGGTAACGAAATCCTTGTTGACAGACTTGTATTCCTTGCATCACTTGTAGCCCTCAAGTCCTCAGATATTAACATCATCTTGGGTATGGACTGGATGACAGCTCATCATGCCAAGATTGATTGTTACACAAGATCTGTTCAGCTTACACACCCGTCTAGCAAGATAGTCACCGTCTCCACTAGAGTTGCAAAGCGTCAGCTCTATTCTCTTAATGCCAGCCCTCTTCCAGACCTTGAAGATATCCCGGTAGTCCGTGACTTTCCGGATGTCTTTCCAGAGGAACTGCCAGGTGTTCCACCTGACAGAGAGGTAGAGTTCGTCATAGATCTTATCCCAGGAACAGCTCCAATCTCCCGGAGACCTTACAAGATGGCACCCCTAGAACTAGCCGAGCTTAAGAAACAACTCGATGAGTCCTTGCAAAAGGGTTTCATCCGTCCTAGTTCTTCTCCTTGGGCTTGCCCCGTCCTCTTCGTCAAGAAGAAGGATGGTACGGATCGGATGGTTGTAGATTATCGCCCCGTTAATTTGGTCACGATAAAGAACAAGTATCCGCTCCCCAGGATCAACGACCTGTATGATCAGCTCGCTGGATCCTCAGTCTTCTCCAAGATGGATTTAAGGTTAGGATACCACCAAATCAAAATCAGAAGCGGGGACATTCCCAAGACAGCTTTTGTTACTCGTTATGGTCAGTATGAGTACACCGTCATGTCCTTTGGCCTAACCAACGCCCCAGCCACATTCTCCCGCCTGATGAACTCGATCTTCATGGAGTACTTAGATAAGTTCGTCGTGGTTTACCTCGATGATATTCTTATTTACTCGAAGAACGAGGAAGAGCATGCCGAACATCTTAGACTTGTTTTCGAAAAACTCAGGGAACACCGCCTTTATGCCAAGTTCTCCAAGTGTGAATTTTGGTTGCCAGAAGTGACCTACCTAGGCCACGTAATCTCTGGTAAGGGCATTGCTGTCAATCCCGAGAGAGTTCAAGCCGTTCTCGATTGGACTCCACCTGAAACAGTCAAACAAGTTAGGAGTTTCCTTGGTTTAGCCAGCTATTGTCGCCGCTTTGTTGAAAACTTCTCCAAAGTAGCCAAACCCCTCACGGAACTTCTCAAGAAAGATAAAAAGTTCGAGTGGTCCCCACAGTGTGAGTACAGTTTTCAGGAACTGAAAAGACGCCTGACTTTTGCTCCCATACTTGTGCCACCGGATTTCACTAAAGACTTTATTATCTACTGCGACGCCTCACGACAAGGACTAGGTTGCATTCTTATGCAGGATCGTCATGTGATTGCCTATGCATCTCGACAGTTGCATCCACATGAGGAGAATTACCCTACACATGATCTAGAGCTTGCAGCCGTAGTCTATGCACTCAAGACCTGGCAACATTACCTCCTTGGTAAACGTTGCGAGATCTACACTGATCACCAGAGTCTCAAGTATATCTTCACCCAACCAGATCTGAACCTTAGGCAAAGACGTTGGTTGGAGTTAATCACAGATTATGATCTAGGGATTACCTACACTCCAGGCAAAGCCAATGTTATGGCTGATGCGCTAAGCCGTAAATCCTATTGCAACAATCTCATGTTGCAGCAAGGCCAACCACTTCTCCATGAGGAATTCTGTAAGCTTAATCTTCACATTGCTCCTCGCGGATTCCTTTCTACCTTGGTGGCGAAACCTACCCTTGTGGATCTTATCATCGAAGCCCAGAAACATGATACGGGGATTACCCGGATCAAGAGAAACATTAAGAAGGGAGTTGGTGGATGTTTCTCTATGGATGATCGCGGTGTTGTTTTCTTTGAGAATCGCTTGGTGGTTCCCAAGAAGCAACATCTTCGGCAGTTGATTCTTAAGGAGGCGCATGAATCTCCTCTCACAATTCATCCCGGTAGCACTAAGATGTATCAGGACCTACGCCAGAGGTTCTGGTGGACTAGGATGAAGAGAGAAATCGCTGAGTTCATTGCTAAATGTGACATTTGTCGTCGCGTTAAGGCAGAGCATCAAAGACCTGCTGGCACCCTTCAGCCTTTAGCTATTCCTGAATGGAAATGGGATAAAGTTGGTATGGACTTCATCACCGGCTTTCCCAGGACCAAGAGAGGGAATAATGCTATCTTCGTAGTCATTGATCGTCTCTCCAAAGTGGCTCACTTCCTTCCTGTTCGAGACAGTATCACTGCTAGTCAGCTCGCTGACTTATATATTTCTCGAATAGTGTCACTCCATGGTGTTCCACTAGAGATCAATTCAGACCGTGGCAGCCTTTTCACTTCTCATTTCTGGGAGAGTTTCCAAACTGCCATGGGAACCCATCTTTCCTTCAGTACCGCTTTCCACCCTCAATCGAGTGGTCAGGTGGAACGGGTCGATCAAATTCTCGAAGACATGCTCAGAGCTTGCGTTATCTCATTCGGTATGGATTGGGAGAAATGTCTTCCTTTTGCCGAGTTTGCTTATAACAATAGCTATCAATCCAGCCTCAAGAAAGCTCCTTTTGAGGTTCTCTATGGACGAAGATGTCAAACACCTTTGAACTGGTCAGAAACCGGTGAAAGACAATTCTTTGGACCGGACATGATCCAGGAGGCAGAAGAGCAAGTTCGCATCATTCGTGAGAATCTGAAAACAGCCTAGTCTCGTCAGAAAAGCCAGTACGATCGTCATCATAAGGATATGACTTATGAAATTGGCGACCAAGCTTACCTTCGGGTTACTCCTTTGAAGGGTACCCATCGTTTCGGTATCAAGGGCAAATTGGCTCCTCATTACATTGGTCCTTTTCGTATTCTCGCTAAATGAGGAGAGGTTGCCTACCAATTGGAACTACCCCCACATCTTTCTCGAGTTCATGATGTCTTCCACGTCTCTCAACTCAGGCGTTGCTTCTCGGATCCTATCCGCGGAGTGGACCACGAAACGCTTGATCTCCAAGATAACCTCACATACCGAGAGTACCCGGTTCGCATTCTTGATCAAGCAGAGCGTGTTACCCGACGTCAAAACATCAAGTTTCTCAAAGTTCAGTGGTCTCATCATTCCGAGAGAGAGGCTACTTGGGAGCGAGAAGATCGTCTTCGACTGGAGTACCCCGCTTTCTTTCCGTCGACCCCTGAATCTCGGGACGAGATTCTTTCAAGTGGGGGCGAGTTGTCACATCCCTAGTCTGGTATGACCTAGACTAGCTAGTCATTTGTGCATCATGTTTAAATTTCACTTAAATTTGAAATGAGGATTGGTGGAACCCTCAGAATCATTTTTGAAAATGACCCAAATAAAATTTTCTCCAAAAGGGTCCAAGAAAATGCTCATGTTGCTCTCTGAAAATATTGGACAGAGATAAAAATCAAAACAATATTTTTAGGAGCTCATGGATATTTATTTTGGCCATTTGGATTAATTCGAGAAATATTTGCATTGGAAATATATTTCTATATATATGAAATATGGTCCAAAAATTATGCCATTTATAAAGGAGCTCTGGAATAATATATGTAGCTCCTATAAAAATTGGCATAATAAAATAAAATGATTTAATATTTTTATTAAACCAAACAAATGTCAGAAAATTAGAAAAGAAAACAGAAAAGGGGAGAGAGACTTACCTGGGCCACTTACTCGATCGGCCCAGTAGCTCGGCCCAGCTGACTGGCTGACGCCAGTCGTCCCCCTCCTCGCGCCAGAGGGACAGGGCGCGTGCTCGCCGCACACCGCGCGCATGCGCGCCACGGCAGCTGCCTGCGTGCCCTCCCCCCTCGACGCCCTGGCCTCGCCAGAAGCGCCCAGCACCGCCCCGGATCTCTCCCTCGCTCTCTCGTTTCTCTCCCTCCCCTGCATCTCTTCCTCTCCCCGCACCCGAAGCGCTGTCGTCGCCGCCGCACGCCGTGGCCCTAGCCACCGCCTCCCCCTCGCCTCCCCGTCGTGCCCAGGAGCTCCGCCTCGTCGCCAGCTACCTTCTCGCCGAGCCACGCAAGCCGGGGTGCCCCGAGGAGCCGCCATCGCCGTCATCTTCGTCGTCGGCCGCCCGAGATCGTCGGCGCCCGTCCGTCGTCTCCGACTCTTCCCCGAGCAAGCCGACCAGCCCATCGACCTCCCCGTGAGCTTCTGCTTCGAACCCCTCTCCTCCCCCTCGCGATTACGCCGTCTAGGCCTTAGCTCCGCCATGGCCGAAGCTCGCCTCCGCTCGAGCTTGTCGCCGGCGTTGCTCCGGCGACCTTTTGGCCACGGCAGTGCACCTAGCACTCTCGCCGCACCTCGTACTGCCCCGCTAGCGCTTTAGTTCACGCGTTTGCACGCTGCAGCCGCGCCCCCGAACACAGCCGAACTCTGGCCGCCGCCCTAAGCTCTGCTCCGGCGAGCTCCGCCGCCCCTGCAGCCTCCCGCGTGTTCCACTGGATGCGCGTGAGCGCGGGCTTCGCTCTCGTGGTCTCCGCCGCCCGAATGGTCGCCGGAGCGACGTTCCCGAGCCCCTCCGCCGCGCTCGGCCTCGCCGGCGGCCAAACGCCGGCGGGATTGACCGGTCAACCCGCGCTAACCCCCCCAGTTGACCTGGGGTTTGACTACCCAGAGTCAATGACATGTGGGCCCGGCCCTGACTAATTTTAGTTTAGGATTAGTTTAAATTTAATCAACTCTGTTAATTAACCCTGACACTGACCAGTGGGCCCGACCCCCCTAACCTTTTAATTAAACTAATTAACCCCTGTTTAACCCCCCTGTCACTGACGTGTGGGTCCCACACGTCAGGTTTGACCCGGACCAGCCCAGTTGACCGCTGACGTCGTGCTGACGTCATGCTGGCGCAATATATAATTTCTGGATTTAATTTAAATTAGGAAATTCCAGAAATTGTTTTAAACTTCAAAAATTCATAACAATTCAACCATAGCTCAGATTAAAATAATTTATATATGAAAAATTATCAGAAAAATGCAACCTTTCCATCTGTACTAGTTTCATGCATGAAAAACCAACTTATACATGCTGAATATGGGAAAACACATTAGGGCATATATAAGAGACTTAATTTAGAAATGCATTTGAACCTTTGGTTCAAATGGACTTCAAACCAAATGTTTACTAGATGCATTAGCTCAAACAACATCACATCTACATGCCATGTTCATGCATCATATTGTTGCATATGATTGTGTATTGATTGCCGGCACCGTTCCTTCTCGATAGGTCCTGCTCCGGAGACGTTCCAGAGTACCTGTCTGTGAAGCAGTGCCTCCCTTGTTGTTTTACCAGGCAAGCAAACCCCCCTTGTTCATTTCGATAAAACCCTACTCTCTCGCTCCTGCTCTCAGTTATTGCATTAGGACAACAACGATTCATATGCTACTTTGTGCTGCGGTAGTTGAACCCATTCCTCTGCATGACCTGTCATTGCCACAGTAAATAGTTGAAACCCACTAGCATGTGTAGGAGTTGATTGAAGCCATTGTTGTGTCCCTACCATGCTATGCCTGCTATTGCTTAGAGTTGTGTCAGGTCTGATTCATTGGGAATGAATTGGAGTGTCACGATATGTTTTGATGCTGAGAGTGAAGTGTGTGAACACGATTTGGTAAAGGTAGCGGTGAGAGGCCATGTAGGAGTACATGGTGGGTTGTATCATTGGAACCGTCCTTAAGCACTGAGTCCTATGTATGTTGTCCAATGACTCGATACTACCACACATTGGGTTCCGGTAACTCGACCCCTCTCGACTTATTAACCAACTTGGTCTCTGTCCAGGAGTCGCAACTAGTTTCTGGTGTTTGTAGGTAGTGCTATTTTTCTACCAAGTGGCACCCGGCAGGGTGGGCTTGGGACAGACTAGGCACACGTGGCACGGTGTACCGAGTGGCACCCGGTTGGTGGGCTCGGGAACCCTGCTCACATCGTTTGGGGCCGTAAGCGACACCCCGGCCGGATCTCCTTGCGGATGGAACCCGAATAGGCGATAAACCTGGGCTAGAGTCTTGTGTGGTTAGTCAGGTCGTGGCCGACACCCTCGCCAGGCTTCCGCTTGAAGGTTGCCGAGATACATGACGTGTACATGGCGGTAAGTGGCGAGAGCGTGTGTGAAGAAGTACACCCCTGCAGGGTTAACATGATCTATTCGAATAGCCGGGTCCGCGGTTATGGACTTCTTGGATGCTTACATGGTACATAGACAACTTGAAGTGGATACTATAAAATGCTCAAGACAAGTGTGAGTGCTATGGATGGCCTTCTCGTAGGGAGACGGGGACGAATCCATAGTAGTGTATTGTGTGGTGATTAGTGGACTCGTGTACGTTGTTTCACCTCCAGAGTTTCTGGTAGTCGTAGAATAGGATAGCCACAGAGTCAAAGCTGGCTTGCTGCAACTAAACCCCACATTACCCTCTTGATACCAATGCATGTACGATAGGATCTGATGTAAGTCTTGCTGAGTACCTTTGTACTCATGTTGCTTTATTTATGTTTTTGCAGCGGAGACTTCGGTCTTACTAGTGTTCTCGTGGACTTCGACTAGTAGCTAGTACCTCAGCTACGATCTTGATCGGATGTTGTAGATAGTCAGGCTCTTCAGCCTTTTTCATTTGTAGATGTCTGTACCCAGACATGTAATGCTTCCGCTTGTTGCTTGATTGCTCTGACTGTTGGGTCATGTGACCCCTGTTTGTAATAATACTGTGACGGCTCTTCTGAGCCTTTATCTATATGAGTTGTTGAGTTATGCTGTGATGCCATGTTGTACAGCACATACTTGCATGTTATGCGTACGTGTAATGTGTATTGCTATGTGTGGGATCTGACTATCTAGTTGTTTATTCTTAGTAGCCTCTCTTACCGGGAAATGTCTCCTAGTGCTTCCACTGAGCCCTGGTAGCTTGCTACTGCTCCGGAACACTTAGGCCGGCCGGCATGTGTCCTTCTTCGATCCTGTGTCTGTCCCTTCGAGGAAATGTCACGCGATGAATACCGGAGTCCTGCTAGCCCGCTACAGCCCGGTTCACCGGAGTCCTGCTAGCCCAGTGCTACAGCCTGGATTCACTCGCTGATGACCGACACGTTCGATGCTGGGTCATGGATGCCTGTCCCTGTAAGTTAGTGCCACTTTGGGTTTACGACTAGCCATGTCAGCTCGGGCTCTTTATCACATGGATGCTAGCAACACCATCATATACGTGTGCCAAAATGCGCAAACGGTCCCGGGCAAAGGTAAGGCGACACCCGTGGGGATACCGTGCGTGAGGCCGCAAAGTGATATGAGGTGTTACATGCTAGATCGATGTGGCATTGAGTCGGGGTCCTGGCAGCGTTGGTATCAGAGCTTGACTGCCTGTAGGATTACCAAGCCAAACTGGTCGAAGTTGAGTCTAGAAATTCTTTAGTTATATAAGGGAATTGATTGTGGGATGGAACGTAAGGCTCTTTTTACTCCTTTACCTCATGGCCTTCTGATCTGAGTCATCCTATCTTTCCTACGGGGTTAAGGAATTAGGCTTCTCTTCCGTCTATCAGGATCACGTGTTACTACTCCGTAGTCCCATAGGATTGGTTGATCAGAGTCATACCCCAGTTTCGAGTACTTCCGGTGTAGTCTGTTTAGTACTATCCCAAAACCTTGAGTGGTGATGATGAGTATGTTACCACCCCATTTTTAGTAGGACGTCCCATTCTGAGCATTTTACTGCCGTTATGCTGCCGGATTTTCCCTAGGAGTTCGAGTGATACTAATTCCTTGTCCTACATTCTACAGTCCATAGTTGTTGCTGATTCCGTCCTTGATTCGTTTCTCAGGATGTCATCA